>NC_091446.1:16857926-17130426 GCF_964237555.1 Oryctolagus cuniculus | reverse complement strand
GGGCGGGGGGCGCAGGCAATTAGGGGGCTGTGTGGCCCAGGGCTTTTTACTCGCAGAGCGCAGGCTCGTTGCTTTTGTTCCCGCCTTGTAAAGGGAAATGGCACGGTTTTGTTTTGGTATTAGGGCCTTAAAGTTCGCTGCCAGCCACTTCCCCAGGAAGGCCAGGAAAGTGCAGAAGAGGGGCCGCGGAGCATTGGTTTAAAAAAAAAAAGAAGAAGAAAGGAAGAAAATGAAGAATTCCTACTTTTTGTTTCCTCCCAGCCCTCGAAGCTCCCGAAGCTCCCGTTGGGGGTGATGGGGCTGGGGGTGGGGCGCGAGGGTTATTAACTTGTCCCGGGTCTTAACAGGCTGCGCCAGGAACGCACTCCTGGGGGCTGACAGGTACACAGCCCCGCCGGAAACCCCTCCTCCTCTGCGTTGCCCCCAGTCTGCGTCCCCCGGCCTTGCCAGACAGATTGAGGCCTCCACGGGCAGGGCAGCAGGGGCTTCCTCTTACCTGCATGCAAATCGGGGCTGCGCACTGGCTCGGGGAAGGAGGCGGGAATGGCTTCCCTTTTGCCTGGTGGGCGAGGTCGCTCTGGATGAGTTTTGTCGCTGGCCGCAACTTTTTTTTTTTTTTGCTGTCTTTCACCTCCTCCTGGAGCAGCCACCCCTCCCACACTCCCCTCCTGCCTGTGAGAGAGGGGCACTGCAGGCCTGTGATGTCTGACCGTCTCCACTCAAATTAAGTTAAACCCACACAAATGTACCCGGCCCTGGCTGCTATGCGAGCCCCAGGAAAAGTAAGTCGGGTTTGTGGGATTCACCGGTAGCCTGTGCCTGCCTGCCTCTCTGTTTCTGTGTCTCTCTCCTGTCTCTCTTTCTGGGGAAAGCTCACAAAACTCAACAGTGAAAAGCAGCGAGTCAGTTAGCATGCGACTCTTGGAATGCCGGCGGACCCAGGAGCTCGCTGGCACAGGCAGACAGGGTGTGCACGAGTGGCGGGCAAGGCCTTGCAGAGTGTCACTCCCATGTCACCGTGACAAGAAAATGTACTTTCGCCCTCCCCCTCTCCCATCGAGGCCCCTTCTCCCTCAGAGATTTGTTTTGAGGGATTTGACAATCCTGCAGGTAAAGTGGCTGCCTGCTGCATTCTCGTTGATCATTTTCCCTCATGGCTGACCGTAATTCCTTTGCTACTCTTAGCGGCAGCCCCGTCTCTGCTGCACGAGGTAACGGTGAGGGAGGGGGACTCAGGTGCCCCGAGCTGGCTGGGGAAGATGGGCCTTCCTCTTTCCTTCATGGAGTCTGGAGTGGTACCCGTGAGAAAGTAGAAGGAAAGAAAATTAAGCTTCTGGTTTGTAACCAGCTGAATTCGATCATTAGTCTTTCTTTTGCAGGATTTTTATAGGGATGGGTATGCAGGGGGAAGAATTAATAAAGTAATCATAGGCAATTGGAATGAGAACTTGGAGCATTTTGCACATACCTGGCCGGAAATCCGGAGCCCCCTCGGTCTTTGAGGATGCTTCCCCAGCTCTTTAGGTGAAGGGTGTAGTGGGAGGGGAAGCTGGGAGGAAAAGTGAGAAAAGTGGGAAGGGAGGAGGAAAAAAAAAAAACCTGGCCCAGTCCCATCTTGAAGGTACAGAGAAAGTTTATTTAGAGGTGCAGAGAGGAAAACCAAAGCTATTATGTACCCCAGGGATGCAGTGTTAGTGGGAATGGAAGGTTTGAGTGGTCAGGGAGGCGCAGTGGCCTCCGGGGTCTCTCTCTTCCAGCAGTTGGGCGGTTGGCACCTCAATTTGAATTGCTGGGTGAGTAGTGCCTCGTGTGTATGTGTGTGTGTGTGTGTGTGTGTACACGTACGTGTTTGTGTCCGTGCTCGTGGTCTTGACTAATAAACCTGGGCTTTGCTTTTTTTTTTTTTTTTTTTTTTTTAATTCTTAAATTCAGATGGTAGGAAAGAAATCAAGAATAAGCGGTTGGTCAACTCAAGCTGGGCCCTTTCTCTGTGTGCTTTTCACGGCAGTTTTTTGGGGAGGGAGGGGAAGGGGTTAAAAAAAAAAAAAGATGGGGAGGAGAGAAAGTGTGACTTTCATCCCCATCTTTGCCATGTGTGCTCGGCTGAGCTGAAATCGGGGAAGGGGTGGCAGGGTCG
The DNA here is from genome assembly GCF_964237555.1 of Oryctolagus cuniculus. NCBI lineage: Eukaryota > Metazoa > Chordata > Mammalia > Lagomorpha > Leporidae > Oryctolagus > Oryctolagus cuniculus. Next base: position 17,128,289 of record NC_091446.1, on the reverse strand, counting down.
GGATTTCGTCTAACGAGTCATTGTTCGTTTCCCCCGCCAGAGTGGGCTCCATTTGAGAGGTGGGAAACTGGCCCTGACTCAGAGAGGAGCAAAACTGGTGCTTTGCAAGTTTGAAACAGTTTCGAGCTCCAGGGCTTTGACAGTAGCAGGGCTTTTGTAAACTGCTTGCTTGGGCTTCCTATGTACTGCTAACTTTCTGTTGTTCTGTCTCGGGTTGTGTTTGTTTTTAGTCTCCAAATTTATATGCCAGCCTTTTAGGGCCATGGTCTTGCTTATGGTGTTTGCATTTTCTGAACTTCATATAAAATGTGCATTGGAAAGCCGAGCGTGAGAATGATGACAGCTGATTGTGTCTTTCATGGTTAAGAGGACGGCTCTTTGCAATATGAATTTTGGGCTTAGGCTGCCTCACGCTGTGTTCCGTCCTGGGGTCGGATCTTGTGCCACAGGCAGAAAGGGCATTTGGAAGCAATCCCCTCATTATCTGTAGTTTTCTTTTATTGTTGAATGGTCAAATGGAAACGTATACAGTGGCTGATCTGCTCTTAGATTCGGTATCCGGGGAAGACGGAGTGAAACAGAGGACTGTGAGAATCCTCGTGTTTTCCGATTCATGAATTAAATCCGGCATGGTGCATGACAGGTGTACGTCGTCTCTCACGGCTGTGTGCAACTTTCTGGTTCTGTCTAAGATGGTGCGAACTGTTGGGAATTGTGAGGAAGGCAGTGTGGGCTGGTGCTGCAGATGCGCAAGGTGTGTGGCCACACATTCCACGCATGGCACCATCTTATGTTCCCAAAAAGATCCCAGACCCTGGTTGACTCAAATTATGCGGGCTGCTTCCCAGGGGTCGTACTGTCCCTGTGAGGGTCCAGCTCCATTCTTGATGTCTTTGGGGATGGGGGGGCTGCTTTGAGAGGGTGAATTCCCTGACACCGATGCTACAAATGCTAGGAGCCGCGGATCAGTGGATCTTCACACCGGGCTGCCGCCTCGGTGTATTCTGGGAGCAGCAGAGCCTGTGACCTTATATTTTTAAGGAAGCCTCCCTTTTGTGGTTTGGGGTTGGTGGGGGGCCTGGCTGGGCTCTGTAGTGGAATTTTTTCCTTTCTGCAATATTTTGGAATGTGATGAAATCCTGACATACCCTCCCGCTTACATACCTCCAGAACATGGTTGAGGCTTTTTTTTTTTTTTAAATTGACCTTTGCCTGGGTCATTCTCTTGTTCCCTTAAATTTCCAACACATCAGCTCGTGATCAGAGGGAGCAATGATCGCATTGCTCTCCTGGCCCCGGGTGTCATTTACTGAGCTTGTGGGTGCCCTGTGGAGGATGCCCACACGGGGGATACCATTAGGCCAGAGGGTACAGAGCAACACAGCTCTGCCCCTGTCCGGATCGTCTTTTGGTTTCTCTTTGCTGAATCCCAGGGTCTGGGAGAGTGTGCGGTGTGTCGCTGTGGATGAAGGCACTCATTTCTCAGCTCAGTTTACCTGCTCTGTTCCAGGGACAAAGTGGACTTGAATTCTAAAGTAAAGAGCTGCCTCTGAGCTTCCGTCAGCGTCTGGGGCATGGTTTTCCAGTCCAGGTGCAGATTCAAAAGTTAGGCACAAAGGTGTGTGAGGAAAACAAAGGATATTTTTATGCAGGGCTTCCTTATGAAGAAATGAGAAAGCTGATGTCAGATTTGTGTTCACTGCTCCATTCTTGAGTGCCCTGCGATGTCATAACCACTGTGTGCTTCAAATCCACTAGAAAGTCAGAATTGGTGATTTCCTTTGCGTACTATTCAGGAGTTTCTAAATTTGGGGTTGTGGTGTTTGGGGCCGGGGGGAAATAGCCTGGAAATGATTATGATTTTTGAAAAAGTTGTTTTGAATTTGAGCTTTTGGATTTCTTCATTTGGAATGGGTTAGATTTATTCCTAGCTCTGTTTTGGAGATCAGTTCTCTTAGAAACAGCTGTACCCTCTTACCCAGTTCCCAAGCGTTCTCTACAAATTCGGACACTTAACAAGATTGATTATGCGAACGCTAATCATTTAATACCCAAAGTCGTAGAGAAGTATTTGGCAGGAGGGTGGAGCTTGCAGATTCCTGGGAAATTACTTAGGGGTGAGGGGGTTTGTCCTTCAGTGCCATGGAGGATTAGGACAGGCAGAGGAGACGGTGGGTGACCTCCGGTGGCCTGGGTGATGGCTGCACCCCTCTGGTGACCTCCAGGCCTGGCATTTGAGATGCTGTGTGTGCTGCTGCAGGCAGGCAGGAAGAAAGCTCCAGAAACTCTGGTCAGGGGTGAGCCTGGACCGATGGCAAGGACTTCAGCTTGCAACTTTTTTTAAGGGTTAGTTGAGGGAGGCACAATGGGATGCTTTGTTTTTATTGGAAAATAAATGAGAATGAGTGGAAATAAATTATAGTTAATGAACTTAACTGGAAGTAATCGTTCAAGAGCCTGTGAAAGCACGGCTTTGCCGGGTCGGGCTTTGCCCGGGCTGCGGTTTCCACAAAGCCAAGCGGCTGGAGCTCAGCTTCATTTTGCCGCTTTGCGTGCTCCCTGCCCCCTCACCTCCAGCCCCCACTCCCACCCTGCCCACCTCCTGTTTGGGGACTAAGAAAAGGTCGGTAAGAAGAGCTGAGTCTGGCCTGAGACACTCAGTGCTTGCCAGGATGCCGCGGTACCAGCTAGAGACCCCTCCCCCCATCCCACCCACCCCCAGCCCCCTGGAACGAAAGAGACCAAGGACTTGAAGGTGGTTTGAGTTAGTTCACTGTATGTGCGTGTGAGAGAGAGAAGTTGGATGAAACTACCCGTCTGTCTTCCCCTGCCTGCCTCCCTCAGTCATTTGCAGGTGAGTGTGAGTTCATGAGAAAGTGTGAGTCGGCAAAATTTTGCACACAGCAGGAGAACCCTCTCCTCCTCTCATGTTGCTGTCTAAATGGACCCAGTTCCAGACAGGGAGAGAGGGAGGAAAAGGCAGCCGTTGAGGATTTACAAGGCAAGCAAGCAGCACCCTGGGCACAGGCTCGTGGACATGGGTATGCGGTGCACTGCGGTGCGCCAGTGCCATCTAAGTGAAACCCAAGCCCCGTGACGCCTTCTCTCTCTCATTTGCTACTTTCAGCAGGCAGCACGGTAGCTGTCCACAGATGGCTTGTCCGGGGAAGCCAGGCACCATCAGCTGGAAGCAAGGCCTTAGACAGAAAGGGGAGCCCTTCGGCTTTGCAGGGGCCCTGGCCGCTGCTCTGGGCGGGTCTCGGCTGGCTGGGAGGGGTGGTGGAGGGTTCTGAAGAAGCCCACCTAAGGCCCGGTGTGTGGGTCCCGCTTTCCAGCCTCTCCCTTTGTCCATGTCAAAGGTTTGCAGGGTGTACAAGCAGGATGTAGGTTCGCTAAGTTGGGCTGGGACAGCACCTGCAGGCCTGGATCCAGCGTGCTCTGCGCCTCCTTGAGAGGAGAGTGGTGGCTCGCTACTGGGTGACAGGTTGTCAGCACAGGAGGGTTGGGTCTCCTGACCACTCCTCCACCCTCTGGTTCAGAGCCTGAAAACAATAGGACTGATCACCAAAGGGTTGTTGATGGCTAGAAAACAGCCCCTCCTTGGCTTCATCCCGGCCTTCTCCGGGGGCTCCAACAACGCGAACCACTCATGAACATTTTCCTGGTCGCCATTGACCTCCATGCCGCCATGGTAGACAGCAAGCATCTGGAAAAGGGCACGGAGATGAGCAGGAAACCCGGAGTGAAGAGCGTCCCTTCCCGGTGCCTGTCACAGCCCCTGGAAGGACTGGCGATTCAAGACCCCGATTCAAGACCCCGGAAGCCCTCCCACCCCCACCCCCAGGAGGGGAGAGGGCTGACAAGTGCTCCTCTGTGCCGCTTTTGTTTTATTGTGCGGGGCTCCTAAAGGCACTTTCTGGCCCCATTTTTCTTCTGCAGAAAGGGAGCGCAATGGGGGAGTGTGGAAGAAGAGGGCGGTGGAGAGACCAGGCCAGCGGCGGCCTGTTTGCTGTCCCTGGATGAATAGGTTCCGGGGGTGGGGTGAATGGCCAGCGTTCAGTCTCTGGAGGGTGCCCACAGTGCGAGAAGGTTGAGGGGCTGGCAGAGGGAGCTGGAAGTGCTGTCGTCCGACTTCCACTTGTCAGGGCCCCAGTTATGGCTGTGTGTGCGCGCCTGGCGATGAGGGTGGCATGGCCTAGTTGCAGAACGCCATGCTTTAGGGTTCTTGAGAGGTCAAAGGTCAGTCCCCCCCCATAGTTCTGCGAATACTTGGGGTGGAAAGGCTTTGTGTGCTTTGAGAGCTGTTAAAGGACCTTCTCTTTATAATTTAACTCTTCAGTGCTCAGGGAACACAAGGAGGGGCGAGGCATTGCTTTGGCAGCCGATAGAAAGCTCGAAACCCTAAGGATCCCAAATTAGATGAGGATTTGTTATTCCTCCTCAAAAGCTGCTGCTTGCTTCTTTAATGGGTTCAGAGTTTTAGCTGACTTTTTCCTCAATTTCTTGTCAGCTCAGAACTGACCACATGTAGTGTTTCTATCACCAGAATCCTGCTGGGCCCTGATACTGTGTTTGTGTTTGAGAAGCAGAAACATCTTGTTAGATTCTGCGCCCCCTCCCATCATCAGCCAAATTCTGTAAAAACCCCGGCTCAAGATACTCAGCACGAGGGTCCGTGGGGCTGAGTCAGGTCTGCCCCTAGTTGCGAGCTTGAGGGGTTAGGGGCCAGGTAGGCGGGAGGCCTTGTTGCTCAAAGTGATGGAGGTCGCAGGGGACTGGTCAGTGGGAGTTGAGGACTAATGCCCGCTGAGGGGCCTGACACATCTGGGTCCCGACTGGGAAGACAGGCTAGGCTTCTGGGGCTCTACACTACATCAACATGGCATTCAACCCTATCCCAATAATTCAAGGAGCTGCAGACATAAGAGGTGTCCGAGTCAGGCAGGGGAGGCATTGTGAGGCTCGGGGGCACTCCTCTGCCCAGGTGTTCACCTGCTGATAACACACGCCTACGACTTCAAGGACCTGATCCTGCAAAGTGTGTCACACATGCCACACCGAGACTTGCACACAGTCCAGGCTCCCTTGCATGGTGGCAGCTCTGAGCTGAATGGGTATAGGTGACTATGCCTGGGGCATGGCAGTGGTTGGTCACATCCCCAGACAAGTGCTTCCCTAGGTGAGCTCCAGGTGCTGAGGGTGATGGTGGCATCGCAGTGTTGAAATTGTGTGACTTTTTTTTTTTGGAATGTTTGCTGAAATGTGGCTTGGAGAGTCACAGTTTTCATCCTAAACTCCAAAGGTTAAACAGTGACTTAGGCTGTTCATGCAGCTTCCTTTGACCTTCATTGTTGAATGACCTTGAACATCAGCCTTCAGGGGCCATACTCACTTTGTTCCCCCACATAGTTTTAGTGGAGGCACATGTAGGGAAAGCAGTCCCCGAGAAGATAGCCCGGTTTGCTGTGGCGGTTGTTTGCATTAAACACTGGACTCTGTTGATAGAAATCTGAAGCGAGGGACAGAGGTACTGGAGGCTGCAGAGCCGCCTCCTCACCCTGCGTGTGCTGCTGCTTTCCTGTCGGCTGCTGTTCTGCAGGGTGGACTCTGTCCCTCTCCGGTGCTGATACTTCTCTCGCGTCTGCATGTCCTTAGGGCGGGTGGTGAAAACAGTGCAGAAGCAAAGCTGTTCAAAGAGGAGCAGGAAGAGAGGCCACCTCTCTGGGGGTGTGTCTTTGCTTTGCATCAGTCCCCACTCTGATTTGGGAAGGACCTTTCGGTGTGTTTCTTCATTCACTTTCAGCTCCTCTCTGGCAATCTCATTTAATGGTATAATAAAGTGATGATTTTTTTTTCTCCCAAAGATATTTAAGTATTTGTGTGAGATGTCACGTTGGGCGTGAACCTGAGGAAGAGTGGCCACAAAGCTTCCAAACACTCTTGTCCCACAGTAAACACCTGTGCTGGGCTCTCACTCTGTGTACGAGAGGGGACTGGAGGGGCAGCTCACGGCATCATCATGATTAGGAGTGCCTGGATGCATGTGTAGTCCCGTGCCTGGCCCTGTGCTGAACACTTCACCCACATGAGCTTGTTCCGTTCGCAGTTCCCCCCCAGTTTAGAGAGACAGAAACACACGTCCTGGGACAGGCTGTACCACCAGGCAGGTGCCGGCTCTTCCATGAATCTACCATTCTCATCACTCGTGGCTCCTGTGATGGGCTGGGGTCCTGCCACCCACGTGGGAGACCCAGATGGAGTTCCCAGTTCCTAGGGCATCTGGAGAGTAAACCAGTGAATCAAAGATCCTCTCAAATAATAAATAAATAAAAACAAATTAAATTTAAAAGATTTATTAAAGTTTGGAAAGGCACGGCTATAGCTGAGGGCACGGGACTAGTTGGTTTCTGAAGGACCCCAGCTATGTTCTGTGATTCTATGTCAAGGAGGCTTAAAGAACACAGCCACTTACTTGAAATAAACCTGTGTGAGGGGCTCTGCCCTTTCTTCCGGTACCTGCGGCTTCAGTTTGGAGGTTCCCATACAGTCTGGTGGTTTTCACAACTCTCATGGTCTGGGCATGGCAGGGACACATGGAAGACACAGTCCTGGTGCTGAAGGAACTCCAGTAGAGTTGAGGCCAACAGTGAGCGTAAAGGACCGTGGGCTCCTGAGGCTGGACAGACATTGACATCTGTAAGGAGACAGCCCTCCCATCATAAACACAGCCCAGATGTGGGCAGGTCAGATACAGCCACCGCAAGACCCTGGTTTCAGCCGGTGTGACCTTAGAGGTCCCCCTGTAGCTTAGGACCTGGTCAGCTTGGACAGACAGGTGCTGATGTTGACAGGGACCTGCCTGGGATGCATTTGAGATTAGAAAGCAGGACGAGGCCCTGGCTAGGTGCAAGTTTTCCTTTACAGCCAGCCGGCCCCTAGAATGTCCAGTCACCTCCTCCACCCTCCACCCTCTCGACCCCTGCACTGCGGCATTTTGATTGGACAGGCCAGGCCAGGTGAGCACAGTAATCCAGGGGCATTGGCACCCACGTGTTGGAATTGCTGCACACATGGATCTGTGAAGGAGAATTGCTGCTTAAATCCCACATCCAGTTCGCTGCAGACCTCATCCTGTGGTGAACAAGCAGGGAAGGCATGTCCTGCCGGTCCCACTCGGCCGGCGGCTGTGGCGTCTGTGCTGGGTAGTGCAGCCAGAACCCCCTCACCGGGCAGCTCCTCCCAGTGGTAGCAATCTCACGAATGATAACCTGCCATCAGAAGTCGTATGTAATCAGCTTACCAGGTGCTAGACTGGCTGGTGCTTTGAGGACTGGGACTTGACTCCTGATTGCAACTCAGGGCGCCTCACTTCTGTGCTTGCCCGTGTCTCTGTGGCTCTCTGGCTTGGGGCTGCTGGTTCGTGGCCGAGCTGTGTGCCTGTCCAGAGTCAAGGCGTACTGAACCAGGACCCCCTCAGAGGCAGCCTGGGATTTAGGGGTCTGGATTTGTTGTAAGCATCCAGAGAGATGCTTCACTTGGCCACGTTGGGGACTTCGGGCTTTGCTGTGCACCACCAGCCCTTTCTGCCCCCTGTCGCACATGGGGTGCAGGGTGAGTGGCTGCTCCCATGGTGCTGGGCCAGTCCTCCTGTCCCCAAGTGAGAGTCCTCCCTTCTCTGGGCTCTGTCCGTTCCCCCCACACTTGCTCCAAACTGTCTGGGACTGCTCTGCTTTCTTTCACGTCCAGCGGTGCTGTGTATCTTTCTCACTAAGCAGGAAGCTTCTGGAAGGCAGTAGCAGTCTTCGTCCTTTCTGCCTGATGGTCTCCACTCTGTCTCTGTCTCTCCTCTCTCCCCCCCTCTCCACCGCAGCTTCTTGATAAGTTCACTGCTTCTCAGAGTGCCCTAAGCAGGAGTCTCCTTGGAGAGATACTCAGAGCTGCAGGTGCTGGTCTGGGGCCCGCTGCCCTTGCCCTGTCTGGAGCTCCCGGCTGCTGGCTCCGGGGAAGAGTTCCCCAGAGCTCTTGTCTGCATTGGTAGCTTCTCACTGAATTGCTTTGATTGCAGAATAGTAACACAGGGTTCCTGTGTGCGACTCGCTGGCCATTTTCTCCGAAAGAGTTCAGTGTTTATAGGAACCTGGGAACTGGGTTGCTGGAAATGTTCTTTTCCTGTAATTTTTTCTGGAACGTCTATTTTTCTTTCCAAACATACTCAGGAAAAAGTTAGAAGCACTTTTTAAACATGCCTTCCTCATAATTAACGGTGGTAAGAAATGCTCTTCCCATACGAGATTCCTCCCTCAGCCATCCAAAAAAAAGGGACAAGCGGCAGCAGGCGGAAGGAAGGCGGTGCTCTGTGGTCCCTGAACTCCGGAGGCGCTAGTGGGCAGCGCTGGAACCTGACTTCTTTTCTTCTAATGCCATTCCTTTTCCTTGATGTTAATGCAAGTTGTGCCTCCCTAAAAGTAATAAAAGGAAATGAAGACACGTTCCGAAATGAAACTTGACTCTAATCCATTCATCATCTAGTACTAGCCTCTTTATCTTCGCTGGTACCTAATCTGGTTAAATGTCCCTGTTGTAGGATTTTAGTGAAAATCCTCTACTGGGAATAGGGTTTTTTGCAATTGGATTACTCGCAGTAAATGGCCCCGTAGTTCGCTTGTTTCAGCTTAATTTTTTTCTTTGTGATCTTGCTGGGCTAAGTCATAGCGAGCCTAGCGGAGGGGGGATGGGTGGACTGAGAGGGGTGGGGGAAGGCCTGGGCATGGCAACTGGAAACCGGTTCTCAGTGCTCCTCCTCTTTCTGTCTGCTTCTCTCCCCTGATCCACTCTTCCCAAACGCAAAAATGCCTGCACTTTGTTTTCTGGAACTGCCGGTTTCTAAAATGCACACCTTTTATTAGGCCAATTCATCATCATCCAGTTAATTTATTAGCGGTTTCCCCCATGACTTCCTAATGAAATTCCTAATGAATCAGGGCTGCTATAATCTGCATAAAATATGCAGGTGCCGGCCAGGCAGTTTAGAGCTTTCTGGTAAAGTTCACTCTCCCACCCAGACCGCGCGTGGGCTTTTCATCGTGGCTTGCTGGGGAGGACTGTGGCAGGCCTGCTGCTTCCAGGGGCAGGGAGGGCCGGGAGGCTGGGTGGGTAGGATCTGGCCCTGCCAGGGGTTATTGTAAATGCAGGTTTTCCTGGCTGCTCCCCCAGCAAGCCTGCCTGCCTCCTGGAGGTCCCACCAGCGGGGGCCCATGGGGCGGGAGACCCCTCCTGCATGCAGGAGCACAGTAGGCCCCGGAGTTTAAAGCTCCCATTTCCAACTCACCTGCCGATGGGAGAAGTGCAGACTCTTGGGCTCCGTGATGGGGTGGTGGGGGGGCAGGTATTTGAAAAGCCAGGCGCAGTGGGAGGGAGATGCAGAAGCAGTGATCTGCTACTTTGAAAGGGACTGGGCTGGAGGTGGGGGGTGGCCTTGAGTGCATCCTACAAAGCCGAGGTGGGGGGCTGTGGCCGGGGCCCCCCAGGCCTGTGCTCCGTGGTCCTGAGCTGCTGGGTCCAGCTTGACGGTGTGTTTCTCCGCTCTCCTCCCTACAGTCGAACAAAGTGCCGGTGGTGCAGCACCCTCACCATGTCCACCCCCTCACACCTCTTATCACCTACAGCAATGAACACTTCACGCCCGGAAACCCACCTCCACACTTACCAGCCGACGTAGACCCCAAAACAGGTAGGCTGTGGGCTGGGGTGCCAAGGTGATGTGGAGGGTGGGGGGCAGGGAGCAGGAGGCTGTGGTTGGATGGCGCTGGGTGGGGGGCTCCCAAGCCTCTCCAAGTGAGGGAGGGGCTCTCCTTGTCCCTTTGGGCAAGTCTATTTGCAGTGCCAAAGCTGCCCTCTTTAGGGCAGTGAGTACCCTCAATAGGGCTGCCCTTGGACCTGACTGAGTTCCTCAGTGTTTTCCAGGACTGGCTCCCAACTCCAAGAGCCCCAGACAGACTGGGAAGCAGTTGTCATCCTGGGGGAAGAAGAGGCCTCAGGCCTGGCTCCCCCAGACCCGGGTCCCCTGGGCAGCTGAGGGACTCCATTCACTTGGCCATGACTTCCTGGGGCAGCCCCAAGAGACTACATCACTGGGTTGCAGTCCCTGCCGATTTGGGGGGGTTTCTCCCTCTGTGATATCTTGGGTGTTGTCAAGCCCACTGTACAGGCGTGAAAGCTGCACCTTGAAGACTTCCTCATCATCTCATACAAGTTACCGTGTTTTCCTTCAGCCTTCATGCTGTCCCTGTTTTTTTTTCTTGCCACTTGTCCACTGACTGCTCTTTTGCCCAAAGGAGAAGGGGAGAGAAGGCAGCCAGGGCTGCTGGTATCCGTGCCTTCCAAGGCCCAGGACTGCCAAGCAGGTAGCCGCGGCCCCAAAGGAGGACAGCAGAGGCCGGGCTGTGTCTTTCAGGCTGGCCCACGTGCTGGCCAGGGGCTTGTCTTCGCAGCTCATCAGCTGGGAGGGTGAATTTTAGACGGTCGGTCGGCTGTGTGTCTCTGTCAGGGGCGGCTGCTGTTATTGGGTCAGGTAAACGAAGCCACACGGGAACAGGTCCTTGCTGGCCTCTGAGTGCAGGAGCAGGCCCCAGCCTGGCGCTCACAGGGCTGGAGGAAGCCGCCAGCCGGCCTGGGCTGTGCAGTGAATGGCAGCATCACCGTCTCATTTAAATAATGGCAGTACAGGGAATAGCTTTTAAATGGCCATCGTAAAACATATGATTAACGTCTGTGGACTGTTTACTTTTCCTCTGCGAACATTCTTTCAAGTGTGCAAATGGCTTGGTGTAGGGTCCAAGCCCAGCTAATCTGTTTGGTTTTTGTAATGGAGAGAAAGCAATGCCTGCGTGAACATGTCACCCAGGGAGACTTAATTTACAGATTAAAAGCTTCCGGAATAAAATTTTTTTTTTTTTTTTTTTCAAAAATGAAATCGTTTTCATCCAGGAACAAGCTGCCCATTCCCTTCCATGCTGTTTCGATTCTGGGGCGTTGTGCGGTTTGCCTCCCACTCCTTTCGGAATTGCTCCCTAGGCTCCCTTTTCCTAAGAATTGACGGCCGGCTGCCTGGGCTGGGCACAGGTTCTCAGTGCGCAGTCAGCAGGTGGGTTAGATCCCTCCGGTGACCCAGTGCTGCAGGGAAGGAGGTCTCAGAAGGGAGGGGGCCAGCTCCCCGGCGTCTCCCTGTCTGCTCAGCTGGGACTTGTCCCAGAGAAGATGCTCGATGGCCTGTGGTCAGTTCTCTCGGGAGGCCGTTCTGTGGGACTCACCTCTGTGAGAGGCCGTGAGGGTAGCCATTCTGAAGCCCCTGGCTCCAGGACTGTGCTGGAAGCCAGAGGAATAGCTCTCCTGTAGAGAAGTCCTTAGAATTGCAAGGAGTGAGGCCACAGGTTGTCGGAGTCCAGGGAATTCCTGTGACTTGATCACCTCCTGTGTGCCGAGACCTTTAGGTGTTGAATGTTTGGTTTTCTAACTTCAGATACCCAGGATGCCATTTTCTGAGTTTGCCTATCACGTGTCCCGGTCTACCAAGACTGAGTAACTTGTTTTTCAAACAAGTTACTGGGGACAGAAAAAAGATCTCACCAAGAACTTGCAGTAAACGTGATCATGAAAGCAGCTCGCGCCAGGATTCCGGATGGGATGCCTCTCTTCTTCCTTCTGCTGCTTCCCTCGCCCTACAGTAGCCGTTTCCTCCTTTGTACCTAAAGTACTGTTTCTTCTCCCAGGAATCCCCCGGCCTCCGCACCCTCCAGATATATCTCCGTACTACCCGCTATCGCCCGGCACCGTAGGACAGATCCCCCATCCGCTCGGATGGTTAGTACCACAGTAAGGAGTTCCATTTTTTAATTTCCTTTTCGTTTCTTACATGGGCATGCTTATCATTTAGTCTGTGCGTGTGTGTATGTGTGGGGGCGGGGGCGGGCCACCTTAGGAGTCTGTGGGAAAGGTGCCACTGGGATATTTTATGGGGATGTGGGCAAATCCAACCCCATTGGGATAGATTATATAGGAAAAAGGATATCGATACAGCGTTATGAACCCAGGGTCCACAGAAGCCATGCGGACAAAGGCACCCTTAAGATAACTTTAGGAATTGCAGAGGGCTCCTGGGGCTTCCACCCAGTGCAGCTGATCTTGGGCGTTCTGCCCATGTGGCAGCCCACTCTGGAGTCATGTCATTGGGCTGCAGTATCAGAGTCCTCCCTTGTAAGTGTTGCATGTTTGGCCACAGGGGAGTAGAAAGAGGAAATCCAGGGGTGGGCTGAGCTATAACCCCAGCAGTCCCAGCCCCAGACCAGTCGTCGCCCACCGAGGTTGGCAGCGCAGTGGGAGGCTTTGTCTGATGAGAAGCTCCGTGGTACTGAACCAGCCTCTGCCTGTGTGCACGGGGAACGCTTTCCCTGACTGTGAGGGCTGGGCATGGGGCAGCGGGGGCCTCCACTCGCTGTGCAGCCTTCCCGAGTGTCTGCCCTGGTTCCTGGCGGTGACTTGATACTTCCACTGCCTTTTACAACTTAAAAAAAAAAAAAAAAAAAAAAAAGTGCGTCTTAATCAGAGCAGAGAGACCTCTGATGCTTAAACATACTGTATGTGTTTGCGTGTGTGTGCACGGGCATGCGTGTAGTATTCCCTGGTTGTATGTTTCTGTGTGTTTTCCCTTCCAAAAGTTCATGCAAAATGTGGAACATGAAAAGACACTGGATTTCAGAGTTTCTCACCCCAGAATAAACTTGGAATTCCATTTTTCTGTCAACTTTTGGAAGCGTCCTCTTGCTTTTCCATTGTTTATCAGTGACTTCCACTCCAGCAGTCACAAAACAATGTGTTGAATGCCCAATGAAAGAAACCCCGGTCACACTGTCACGTGTGGGTTTTGGGGGAGATACTCGGTCCCTCATAGCTCTGAAGAAGCTAGGGTTTTGGAATGGTTCATCTCCCGCTCCCGCCCTTGTCTTTCTACTTTTGAACAAACACTGTGCTGAGTTCCCCAACAGAGTGCATTATGTAGTAGTTCCACCGAATAGCAACCCCGAGTACATTTCTGCTTCATTGTCTTCTCCTCATTTTGGGGGGTTGCGGGAGTGGGGGTTAGACGTGACCCTGAGCCTGCGACCCGTTTCTTGACTGGTTGGGGCCATTCCTCAAATAGTCCGCCGTCCTCGTTTGCTGGGGAGATGTCTGAAGGGCAGATGAAAAGGAAGAGCCAAGTCAGACAACCCTCTGTCAGGAAAAGTTGTGTGTCTTTCATGAGGATGCTATTTTGCATGTTGCTGTATTTTTTAATTATTGTAATGAGGTGTGATTGTCTATTGGTTACCCACAATTCTTCTTGGGGACGCTCCCCCCGGTAACTCTTGTCAACACTTGTTAATTTGACAAAAGGCTACAAATTAAGCTCTGTTAATTTAATGTTTTCTCACCGAGATCTAAATACCGAAAGAGGCCCAAAGCGCAACTGAAGTCCTTTGATTCACTGTACTTTATTTTGGTATAAATTTACATTCATTATTGTTTTCCTTTGGATGTGTAGCCCTCAATTAGTGTGATGGCTCCATTAAAGCAAGCGAGACTTCGCCTTTAATTATTACAACAAAACACCTAGTTTCAGCTTGGGGAGAGGGTCTCTATTGACATAAGCAGAGGTTATAAAATTTAATTAGCCATTCCTATCAGATTTATGGCATTCAAATTGTTCTGTGTTTCTTCCCTTTGATCCTTCCTGTACAATCCCCAAGATTTTTGTTCTGATCAAATGAGAATAAAGCCTACTATGCAGAGAGAACTTTTCCCTTTTCTTCTATTCCTTGTCCCCCTACTCGCCATCCGTGGTTCCAGCCTCTGACTTTGCACCCCTTCTTTGTAGGCAAGGTCAACCAGTGTACCCAATCACGACAGGAGGGTTCAGACACCCCTACCCCACAGCTCTGACCGTCAATGCTTCCATGTCCAGGTGAGTTCCAAGCACCAGGGCCACCCGGGCCCTGGGGCTGTGTGTAGTTCGGAGAGTGGCACTAAAGCCCCCACGGCGTTAGGCATTAATTCCCAGAAAAGACTCAAAAGTTGCCCTGGAAGCGCAAGGTAAGTGATGTCTTTCTGAGTCCCATCAATAGAACAGTGTATTTTAAGAAATGAAGAAGGCAGGAAGAAGCCGTTAGGACATGGAGTGCTTTTAAAGTGTCCTTTCTCTGTTGTCCCATACTGGGTAAGAAAGGCAAGGGTGGAGATCATTTTATTACTACACAAAGAAGAGTTTGAGAAAAGATTATTGGTCTTTTCAAAGCTCAGACTCTGAGAGTCAGAAAGAAAGCCCCACCCCCACCCCACCAAAGGAGCGCCATTCAGTTAGATAGTAAAGACATGCTCAATGTAGCCACATGGGGAATTCTAGATTTTCTAGTGGCCACGTTTTTGTTTTTTTATTTTTTAAGTTTGTTTTTTTATTAGAAAAAGGTGAAATTATTCATAGTGGTATCTTTTATGCAAGCCAGTACTATAAGCCAAAATATTATCATTGCAGCTACTCTATTACTACTGTTACTGAGATTTCCCACTCGTTTCTGTACTTGCTTTTCATAAGCTGATACAGCACATCTCCGTTTGGACTGGCCACATGTCAGCCACTCGATGGCCACGTGGAGCTGGTGGCTGTAACATTAGCCCATGCAGCTCTGCGTCTTTGAACACTGAAAAGAGAAGTCGTGTGTGTGTGTCCATTCATGTATGTTTATATTTAAACCTGTGGTTTATACACGGCTTACACACCCATCCCCGTGTTCTTGTTTCCTCCCCCTAATTAATTCTGGCTAATTTTTCAGTGACTGCTAGTTTATTTGCAAACTGGTTGGCAGCAGTATGTTTAAGTAGTCACTAATTGCTCCTAATGATAGTTTTATTTTCTGTTCATCTGATTTTCAGTCCAGTTAATTAAATCGGTGGAGGTTTAGACTTTCCTGATGGGCTGAAACAACCAATCCATTTTGCTGATGGCCCGTAATTAGATTAGCATGCATTACATGGCATGGATGCTGTCCCCCACCTCTTCCCCCAATCTCCGTGGCCAGCATGGGAAGCCAAGACCAGAGAAGGGGTTGGCAAGATGGGCCAAGATGCCTCTTCCCCTATTTGCAAAAACAATGACTTTGGTGGGAAAAAGAGTAAGAATTGGCTAAGGAAAGCAAACCGCAGCGTAGCTAGTTGGCATTTGTAATCACGCCGCAAACCGTCACGTAATTAGCAAGACCTGTTTCCCACGTGTGTGAGATGCATCATCTAAATTTCAGAATCCACGCTGGTACAAGTTAGGCGGGAAAATGCCATGTTCTCTGGTCTGGCGAGATGGGGAAGGTTTCGCTCATTACATAATATCATCACAGGCTCACCAAGCCTGGGAACGACCCGGGAGTCTCCCAGGAGGAGAGCCCGCTCTGAGCAGCTGGCGGCCCTCGGCCCCTCCTCCCACCGTCCCAGCGGCTCCGGGTTGCACCTGATTATTTGTCAGGTTTGTTTATTCAGTGCATCCCAGAGGTTAAAAGCAGGAAAGTAATCGGAGGATAGGGATTGGGGTTAAGCTTATCGATTGAATTATCATTAGGAGGTGAGCAGATGATTTCTAGGTGGGCAGGGGTGGCGGACCAGAAGACAGCGATGGGAAGAAGAAAGGTTAGGGGCTTGAGGTGTGCTGGGGGCTGGGGGGGCGGGGGAGGAGCAAGGCGGCCGATTCCCCAGGTAGGCCTTATGAAAGGTAGCTAGTTAAAAAGCGTACACAGCAAATTAAATACATTATTGTGATAATGGCGCGACAGAAGTGCGGGTCTATTATACTTATGGCAGTTATAGCAAATGTAGGCAGCTTGCCCTGTTCCAGAACACCCTTTGATTTTCATTCTATTCAGCAGCAGGGCCAGGACTTCTCAGAATTAAGTGATGGGTCATTATACTTTAAACACCATGGAGAAGCCTAGATTGGCAATTAAACAGCTCTTGCTGACACTCACTTGTGCCACCCTGTGACCCCCTTTAGATTGAGATGTTGGAGCTCCGGGCCCTCAGCCTGCTAAATTGGTGCAAGGCTCTTCTCCCGACGAGAGCGGGCTCTGAAATCTGCCGGCTTCAAAGGGAGCGAGATCATGTATAAACCATAATGTGGGTGCACCGTGGCTCACAAAAAAATAAGGCAGGGAGAGATGAAATGTTACAAGTGCAAGGGGGAAAATGAGAGAATAATGACAAACCTAATGCAACTCAAAGCAGGATTGTTGCACAGGAAAATGCATCCTACTGCTTGTGCATAAAATCAAGGCCGGCAGATGACATGCAGTTAACAGAAACGTGTCAACAGTGAAGGAAAGTGAGAGTGAGTACGGGAGAAGCCCCTGAGACAGCCAGAAACAAAAATTAGTTGTCCTTAACAAGTTAAGGTTCATCATTATATTCTGGCTTGGAGCCATGAAAGCAGACGGGGGTATCTAATGAGCTGCTTAGAATTTTTAGGGTGTTTATTGCACTCCACGAAGTAGGTGTCTGCAGAAAGGGATGTCTTAGGCGAAGGTGTGCTTCCAGCCCACACACACGCGTCTCTTCCTCTGCCACGTGTGTTTGTCACGACTACAAATGTGCGCCAAGGTCGGGATCCAGGAAGTCTCGCTGCTTCGCGGAGGTCCTGGGAGGTCGTCCCCACCCCAAAGTGCTCTCACACGGTGGGGTGTCGTCCTGCTGTGGTTGATGTGCAGGCAGCTGCATGTGTGTGCACACACGTATGTACAGCCCCCACGCACACACACAGGGTTTCCATCACTTCCTCGCCCGGCTCTCTCTCTCTCTCTCTCTCGTCTGTACCCATATGCTCGTTCTGCAGGGAGGGAATATATGTATTTGAGGAAGGTCAGGCCTTTGAAACTCCCAGGAAAGGCTCACTCCACCTCCCCCCCATCCAGGAGCTCCCAAGAACACATGTTTGTGAGAGGTTTTCTCTGCAGCCTTTGAGCCGTGGGGAAGAGCAAGGTGTGACCTGGGAGCCCAGGTGCCTCCCAACGCCTTGCTTTTCTGGTTTTCTTTTGCTTGCTTGCTTGCTTGCTTGCTTGCTTTCTTTCTTTCTTTCTTCCCTCCCTCCCTCCCTCCCTCCCTCCCTCCCTCCCTCCTTCCTTCCTTTCTTTCTTTCTTTCTTTCTGAGAAAAGGGTGGAAGTTGTTTGGGCTTTTACATCTTACTCTCCCTCTTCCCTCTCCTCCTCTCCCCCTCCTCCCTTCCCCCTCCTCCCCCTTCCCCCTCCTCCACCTTTCCCCCTCTCCCCTCCTCCCTTCCCCCTTTTCCTCTCCTTCCCCCTCTTCCTTTCCCCTCCCTCCTCCCCCTCTCCTTTTCTTTCTCTCTTCCCTTCTCCCTTCTCTCCCCCTCTCTCCCCTCCTCCTCTCCCCCTCCCCTCTCCTTCCCTCCTTCCTTCCCCCCTCTCCCTTCTCTCCCCCTCTCCCCCTCCCTCCCTCTCTCCCCTTACCCCCTCCTCCTCTCCCCCTCCCTCCCTCTCTCCCCTCACCCCCTCCTCCTCTCCCTCCCCCTCCCCCTCCTCTCCTTTTCTTTCCCTCTTCCTCCCTTTCTCTCTCCCCCTCCCCTCTCCCCCTCCTCCTCTCCCTCTCCCCTCCCTTCCCCTTCCTCCTCCCTCCTCCCCCCTCTCCTTTCCTTCCCCTCTTCCCCTCTCCCTTCTCTCCTTCTCTCCCTTCCCTTTCTCCTCCCCACCTCCCCCATACCCTAGAAATCACATCACTGTTAGCAAGCTTTGGCACCGCCTCAAATGCACCAAGGCAGAGACAGGGAGGGGCCCCGTTGGTGGCGTCTCCAAGTCAAGCTTCTCCTGTGGCTCTGTGCACTGCTCGTCGGTGCCGCTCCACTCTGCTGAGCTGTGTAAATTCAGCGCGTGCTTTAATTTTCAAATGTGTGACTTTGACTAAACAAAAACTCTTCCATCCACACGTGGGAAGACTCTTGTTAGCATGGAAGCGTGCCTGGCCTCATAGAAGTGCAGAGGTGGGGAGGCAGGGCTCCAGAGGCCAGGAAGGGTGAGGGGAGGGCATAGAGGGGGGCCAGATCAGGGCCCAAGGATGAGTTGCAGGGGAGGAGGAAGGGCTGCAAGGCCACCGCAGGGCGACTACTGCGTGTAACAGTTCATCAGATATTTCATAAAAACCAGCAGAGAGAAGTTTGGAGGTCTCCAGCACCAAGAAGTGATAAAAAGCAGATGGGAATGTTAATCAGCCTGATTGGATGGTTACACATTGTGTTCATGTATCAAATGATCATAACTCTATCCCAGAAATATGTACAACTACAAATGTTTTTAAATGAAAAAAAATAAATATGGGATTGTTTTTGAAATAATTGTCACGATAAAACCCCATTAGGACCTCAGGTTCCCTCCAGAATTGGCCATTGAAAGAGCAAAGCAGGTTACTATGCCATAGATGATGTGTTGGCCTATTTTGGTTTTAGATATATTAAGAAAATTCTCTTTCTGTCTCTCCCACCCTTTCTCTCTGCAACTCTGAGTTTCAAAATACATAAATGTTTAAAAAAAAAAAAAAAAAGTTGGCCGGCGCCGCGGCTCACCAGGCTAATCCTCCACCTGTGGTGCCGGCACACCGGGTTCTAGTCCCGGTCGGGGCGCCAGATTCTGTCCCGGTTGCTCCTCTTCCAGCCCAGCTCTCTGCTGTAGCCCGGCAAGGCAGTGGAGGATGGGCCAAGTGCTTGGGCCCTGCACCTGCATGGGTGACCAGGAGGAAACACCCGGCTCCTGGCTTCGGATCGGTGCAACGCGCCAGCCACAGCGCACCAGCTGTAGCGGCCATTTGGGGGGTGAACCAACGGAAAAGGAAGACCTTTCTTTCTGTCTCTCTCTCTCACTGTCTAACTCTGCCTGTAAAAAAAAAAAAAAAAAAAAAAAAAAAAAAAAAAAAATGGTGCTAGCATTTTGGCATAGCAGCTAAAGACGCTAACTGCAATGCTGGCATCCCATAGGGACACCAGTTCAAGTCCCAACTGCTCTACTTCCAATCCAGCTCCCTGCTGATGGCCTGGGAAAAGCAGTGGAAGATGGCCCAAGTGCTTGGACCATTTGGGGAGTGAACCAATAGATGAAAGATCTCTCTCTCTTTTTGCAGCTCTGACTTTCAAAATAAACAAGTAGTTTTTGTTTTTTGTGGGTTTTTTTTTTGTAAGGAGAGTCACACTCTCCTGCAAATTAGAGTTTTTTTCTTGTTTTCTTTTTCTTTTTTAGATTTATTTATTTACTTGAAAGGGAGAATTACAGATGGAGAAGGAGAGACAAAGGTCTTCTACCTACTGGTTCACTCCCCCAATGGCTATAACAGGCGGAGCTGAGCCAACCCAAAGCCAGGAGCCAGGAGCTTCCTGCAGGTCTCCCATGTGGGTACAGAGGGCTCAACCACATGGGCCATCTTCTGTTGCTTTCCCAGGCCATAGCAGAGAGCTGGATCAAAAGTGGAGCAGCTGGGATACAAACCGGTACCCACACAGGATGCCAGTGCCACAGGTGGAGGCTTTAGCCCACTACAGCTTCCCTGATGATCAGCCGTGTAACCTAGCCAGACTGGGCGAGGGGGCAGCATTTATTTTCTTTTGAAATTCAGCCCTTTTTGCCCTCGCCCTGCTCTTCTCTCCTGTAGTCCACGTGGCTTTAAGAGCAGTGGCTCATCAACCCCAGTAAGAGGGTGACTCCAAGAATGTCCCAGAATCAGAGAGCTAGTTGTCTGTTTGCATATGGGCCGAGGGTCATGTGAAATTGGTTCCTCATGTCCTGGCTGATTTGCATGGTTGGGAATTGCCAGTTCAGGGCCTAATATGTAATTGAAAGAAGTTTGCTAAAGTTGAACAGTTTCAGTGTCTTTCCTGCATCTGTAATCTTGTATTCATGTGATTTAGAAATCTTACATTGTAGAGGAAACCAGGCATAGGAGTGAGAATTGAAAGCTTTTTGTGTGTGTTTGGGGGAGTGTTTTACATCCTTCCATAAAGTGATACAAATTTAAACTTATTTAAATCGCCCATGAGGGCTGACACTGGGGTAGGGGGTAAAGCTGCCTCCTGCAACACCAGCATCCCAGGTGGGCGCCAGTTCAAGTCCCAGCTGCTCCACTTCTGATCTGGCTTTCTGCTAATGTGCCTGGGAGAGCAGCGGAGGATGGCCCCAGGACCACATGGGAGACCTGGCTTCTGACCACCCCAGCTGTGGCCATTACGGTCATTGGGGAAATGAACCAGCCAATGAAGACATTCATCCTTCCTCTCTCTCTCTCTCTCTCTCTCTCTCTCTCTCTCCCTCTCCCTCTCCCTCTCCCTCTCCCTCTCCCTCTCCCTCTCCCTCTCCCTCTCCCTCTCCCTCTCCCTCTCCCTCTCTCTCTCTCTCTCTCCCTCCCTCCCCCCCATCTCTCCATAATTCTGCTTTTCAAATAAATAAGTAAATCTTTAAAAAAAAAAAAAGAAATAAAAATGAAGCATTCCTCACTTACGATGCGAGCCAAACAAGAAATATTTAGATGTCCCCTCATCTTCCTGCCTCACCGTTTCCCGTTCCTGTCAAGCAATGGGCACAGCAGCAAGCAAGAGGAACATAATTTTATTGCAGCTCATCAGCAGAGTGGGACCTAATGAGGCGTGCACAGCACTGTCAACACTTGCGTGTCTGTTTCAGCCACGTTAATATTTTATGCAGCTGTCAATAGGCAGCACGAGATTTCACCTTCCACTCTCGGGCTGATTAGGACATAAGAAATTGTCTTCTTAGATGCCACTAATAATCTTCCAAACAAGAGTGGACGTGCGGTCTCCAGCAGGTAGTCCAAGCCCGCTTTTCCGCCCAAGTACATCAGTTGAATTTGTCTTTTGCTAAAGATGTTAAAAATTATAATGTCTCATGTCAGTAGCAATAATGAAGGGGAAGATTGGCTTTAATGACATTATGAGAATCATTATGTTTAATTTATCGCTAATTAATGCTGACAGGTTTCATATGCCTCGGGTTGCTTTCATGTGAGTGCCACGTGCTGGGTGTTTTTTTTTGAATTGTGTGTACACATCCCTCCTCATTCATTCATTTTGATTCTGACGATTTACACAGCTTCCTGTCTTCCAGGTTCCCTCCCCACATGGTTCCACCACATCACACTCTGCACACGACCGGCATCCCCCACCCGGCCATAGTCACACCCACAGTGAAGCAGGAATCCTCCCAGAGTGACGTCGGCTCACTCCACAGCTCGTAAGTGCCGCTCTTGGGACTGCTTTCCTGGGAGGCTCTGGTCGTGGGCCGGTGGCGCTCTGCCGGGGCTGGCCTCCCGTGGCTCGACACCAGCCAGCACTGTTCCCAGGAGGCCTGAGGGCTCCCTATGAGGAAAGAGAAGGCCTCAGTGCTGGGTCTCGTAGCTTAGGATAGAACTCTGCTCACGAGTGCACTCCTCTGGGCTGAGGCAACCTTGGTGGCTTCGTTCTGTGAGTGCCAGGGCAGCTGCCGACGTGGAGATGGTGCCAGGACGTTCTCCCCTCCATCCTGGCGGAAATTCTGTGCTCCTGAAACTTGAGGAAGTGGTCACAAAGCTTCTGTCTTCCCCCACTCCTCTCAAGCTGGTTTTCTTTTTTTTGGGGGGGGGGGGGTCAGATGGAGAAGATGCAAAGTGGGTGCGAGCCTCGGGGTGGTTGACTGGACTCTGTCTCTTTGGCCTCCACGCAGAAAGCATCAGGACTCCAAGAAGGAAGAGGAGAAGAAGAAGCCCCACATAAAGAAACCTCTTAACGCGTTCATGTTGTATATGAAGGAGATGAGAGCCAAGGTCGTCGCCGAGTGCACACTGAAAGAGAGTGCGGCCATCAACCAGATCCTGGGGCGGAGGGTAGGTGGCCCCCATCCCGGGGGGCAGTGGGCCGGGTGGCAAGATGCCCTTGTCCCCATTTCCTTGAAAGTCCTCGAATGCCTTCCAGGGAGACGGGACCGGTCATTCCCCAGTCAGGCTGTATTCAGCGCAGGCCCAGCCCTCACTTGTTCCCACGACAGAGGAGGCAGAAGACAGAACCCCGTAGAAGAGCAGTCGGGTTTTGTCTCTGCGCTCCTGTTAGTCCTGGGGCCCGGCAAACTCACGGAGCCCGCAGGTTCACCACTTCCAGTCGGACGCAACTCAGAAAGAAGCGTTGCTTGTGGTCCACACGGCCATGGTGCAGTTGGTGATGTTTTTGCGTCTTTCTCCCCTGCACCACCTGTCTCCTCCCCTGCAGTGGCATGCGCTGTCCAGAGAGGAGCAAGCAAAATATTACGAGCTGGCCCGGAAGGAGCGACAGCTTCACATGCAGCTCTACCCTGGCTGGTCCGCGCGGGATAACTACGTAAGTGGATCATTCTCCGTGCAGCTGTCGTGTGTGTCCACGTGGACAGACAGAACGGGCACTGCCAACTTGAACCCAGCCTCTGGACCGTTCAGTCCCGCCCACCTCTGGGGCTGTTAGCAGCTGCCTGCGCACCAAGTGGGAGAATCTTACTTGGCTTCCAGATTGCAGTGTTGGGGCAGGGGGATGAGGCTAGTGGTCAGATGTTCCAGCTTGGGACACATGAAATTGATTTGGGACTGTCTGTACTTGCTTTACCCACGTCTTAGAAGTGGCAGGGCTGTAGGATAGGCCCGGAGGAGCTTAAGTTCCAGGTTAGGTCCCCCATGCTCCTTGGTACCATGTGGAGTGGCCCTAGAAGGAAGACCAGGGGCGATGGGTGGAGAGAGGAAGAGCGTTCCATTCCTCATAGGTCTTCCAGCCCGGCCTGCTCTCTAAAGAAGGAAAAGCAAAAGTGTTGCCTTGTGCTATGATGCAGAAGCTGGAAGCCCGTTTCATGCAGAGAGGGGCATGATGGGAATATCCCTGGAAGTAGCCAGAAGTCATCCTTTGGCAAGATGGATGACTGTAGGCCCTGCGGGGGTCGGGAGGGGTGCGTGTTGCCGAGCTCTGTGTCGGCTGCGAGATTTGCCCAGTTCCTCTCCCAGTGTTTCACAGCAGTAGGATTGCAGTGCTCATGACCCCGCCATTCTTGTCCTGCTGTGAACTTGCTGTCCTGGACACACCATGCTGACCCTTCTCGCCGTTATTTCTTACCCTGCTCACCCCGGATCTCAAGCCCTGGGCTCTTCTCTTCTCGAAAAGGGATGCCGTGCCCCTTCCTCTGCCTGATTCTTTATCACAGGGCACTGGACTTTGTGACGCCATCTTGGCATCTCTCTTCTGGGAAACTTGTCTTGGCACAAGTCCAGGTCTCTGCACCCATCTTGCTGAGGTCATGGAGCCTTCGGGGATAGATAACTCAGTGCTCCCCGACTTGGCCCTCCTGGTGCTGTCATCCGTGAGGAAGAGGCTCCCTGTGTGTGGGGTTGAGATCATTCCCGATGGTGTACTTAGCACACAGCACCGTATTGTGAGGGTTGAGAATTAAGTCGACGTCTTTATTCTTTCATACCTTCTGGTGCACCAAGAAATCAACACTATCTATGCAACCAGAACGGCTGCTTTTCATGCGCTCTGATTCCCTAGTTCAAGTTCACAGGTCCCTGCCTCTTTATGCTCATACCTTTTACACATGCTTACAAGACTGCTTCTTGCTGTGTAGATAGGGGAGAAGGAAGAACAGAGAGACTCTTGGGCCTAACTCCTACGACCCTGCCTGTCTCCCTGTAGGCCCCACTGCCCCTGGCTGGCAGCACTAGACGGCATTCCACCTGGGAGTCAAAACAGGAAGTAGTGCTAGTCCCTGTCCATGGCACGTTAGCTGTGCCAGGACCCCATGTCACCAATAGTTGGGCACATGCGAGGTCTTCATAGCCAGGACCTCTCTTGGGTCCCCAGCATGTGTGTGGTGCGGAAATCTTTCTTCTGGAGCTGAACGGAGGATGAGAAAGTCCACACACTCCACAGGCTTGCTGCCCACCCTGCCTGACCCCGGCTCCGTAGCTTGTGCACACGCAGCCGTATCGGTTCAGGGCAGCTGCCCGCCTGGTCTCGGGTCAGCTTCTGCCTCCTGCAGACCCTATTCTTTGAGCCATCTAGAATGGTCCCACGAGAGGGACCTCAGCTTCTCTGTAGCTAGCATATCCCCAGGAGACGTTTTGGGTCATAGACAGGTGTGCAGGGCCCACACTGCACAACTCGAGAGGGTGTGCCATTGGCACTGTGGTCTGTAGAATGGTGCCCCTTGGAGTTGTGCACAAGGCCGGCGTCCTGAGAACGTCAGGAAGAAGAAGGCTGTGTAGTCCTGGCTGGGAATCACGGAGACAAGGCGTGACCTGCAGTGACTTCGGCTCAGTTTTCCATTCAGAAGGTGGCTTAGTGTCATCATAAAGGGACTTGTGAGGAGCCTTGAACATTTAGACGTAGGTCTGGGCTTAGGGCTACAGAAGTCTGGTGTCACAGTGGCTTCTTGCACTTGCGTGTGAACACACACACACACACACACACACACACATGTCCTCCTTGCTTCCGTGTTCCGAGAACAGTCTCAGGACAGGAATCACAGACTTGAAGCTTTTGTGGATTTAGTTGTAGCAGAAGGCATAGTATTTCCTTGTAGCCAGCTCAACCTAGGAGTTCATAGGAAGATCAGCTTGGTCGCTGTTAGGTCCAAATGGAGCTTCTGGAAAATGCTGAGCTGCCGCCTCCTGCTCTGGTAGGCACGTGGTGACAGCAGCAGCGTTGAGTAAAACAATCACCTTTGTGTCTTCAGACTTAGAGAAAATACTCTGGGTGCCGTGGTAAAATCGAACCCCTGACATTGCATTAGAACGTTATTTCTTCTCAAACTTCCTGTGTTAGGGAAGGGGCATAAATCCTATGTCATTTGCTCATGTTGAGCTGTTTTCTCCCTCTCCCTCCTGTGTAATAGACCTTTTCTTTCTTTCTTATTTTTTATTTACTTGAGTGACAGAGCTCCCATCCCTCTGGTTCACTCCCCAAATGCCCTCATGGCTGGGCCTGGGCCAGGGCCGAAGCCAGGAGCTGGACACTCAGTCCAGGTCTCCGGCGTTGAGTGGCAGGAACCCACTTATTTGAACCATTGCTGTGGCCTCCCAGCGTTAGCAGGAAGCTGAAGTCAGGAGCTGGAGCCAGGACTGAAACCCAGGCACTCCAGGATGGGACACGGGTTTTTTACCTGATGGCCTGGAACACCTGCTCCGAGGTCTTGTCTTTCTTTAGTTGCAGGTGGACCAGCAGCGGGGTGGCCAGAGGCCTGGAGTCTAGATAGTGCTTTCCTCAGCCACCAGTGGCTTCCTGTGGGCAGGGGACCTTCCAGGTGCCTTCAGAGTACACCGCATGGGTGGGAAACGGGTAGTAGCGTGTGAAAGACGTCTGCAGAGCCCTGCAACCCCCTGCAAGCTGGACTTGCCCTCTGCCCAGTTGAGTTTCCGCTTGAGGCTGCTGAGTCCCCTGAGCCCAGCAGGCTAGCAGACCTGGTGCCTGGTGCACGGCAGCCGGGTGGCACGTGGCTCTGGTCATGGGGGAGGCACAGATAGCAACAGGGTGCTGCAGGCTCGTGAGACGCAGGCCTCGCGACAAGGCCAGAACCCCCCTTAAAGCAACTGTGTACTGAGGGGTACAGCATGTCCAAACAGAAGCCCTGGACCAGTGGACAGAGTTACTCCCAAGCGTCCCAGGCCCCCAGATGGAAGGAGAGCTCTCTGATGTTTCCGGCCCGAGCTTCTCACGGAGCTTACACGTTCTCAGGGGTTCTACTCACCGCCGAGCTTTTCTCTTTGGCCTTGGCCTCAGCTTGCCGTGAGAGCCTTTAGGCAAAGGCAGTGAGTAGAATCCTGAGACGCGTAGAAGTGTAAGGCCATTTATTTGCTTTTGATTTGTACCAGCCAGCCAACTCGTACGGATTGGGCTGGTGCTAATGAGGTGAGCGAGAACTAATTTTAGACCAGGAATGAGGCACTTGCCCCTACAGAATTCCTCCCTTGTCCAATCCATAACCTGAGCTGACCGTCCAGGTGTCACGCAGGCCGAGGGTGGGGGATGTGAATGACTCCATGCGATCGGCCACCCCTTATCATTGAAGAAAGAGCTTCCTGGGGCAAGCGTTGGGAGCAGCGGTTAAAACACCTCTTGGGACACCCACATCCCGTACTGGAGTGCCTGGGTTCAAGTCCTGGCTCTGATTCTGATCCCAGCTTTCTGGGATCTGTGAGCCCTGGGGAGCAGCAGGTAATGGCTGAAGGACTTGGATCCCTGCCACCTATATGGAAGACCCAGATTGAACCCAGGTTCCTGGCTGCAGTCTGGCACAACCCCAGTTGTTAGCATTTGGGGAATGATGAGAGATTCTCCCTCTCCCTCTCCTTCCCCCCCCCACCCTCTCTCTCCCTCGCTCCCTCTCTCCCTCTCTCTCTCTCTCTCTCTCTGCCTTTCAAGGGGGAAAAATAGGGTTTCCTTAGAAGACCAAGCATTAAATATCCAAGACTGCCTTAATTCTTATCCTGGCCGAGCTACGTGGTAGCTGTGTGACCTCAGGAAACTTACCTAGCCCTCTGTACCTCAGTTTCCTAGTCTGTGAAATGGGAGTGGTGCGAGTCCTGGTTGAATAGGATTGTGGCTGAGTGAGCCGGTCTGTGCAGCATACTCACAGTTGTGCCTGCCACCTAGCACACGCTCAGGAAATGTTAGCTGTCCCCCGGAGCATCACTGCTGCTCATCACACAGACGCTTGGGCCTATGATTTTTCCGGAAGCATAACCATACAAACATTCTTTAGCTCTCGATAAAATATCCAAAATATGACCTGAGATACTCCGTGCTTGATTATAAAATAGACTTTGTGTTAGATGGCTGTGCCCAGTCGTAGGCTAACACCAGGGTGCTGAGCGTATGGAAGGTGGGTTGGCTGTGTGATGTCTGATAGGGGGGTGTACTAGGTGCCTCTCAATGACATTTTCCACCTGTGATGGTTTTTATCAGGAGGTAGCCAGTGGTACATGGGGGAGCCTCTGTGTAGGCTGCGAATGGAGGGGACGACCTTTCTGTGGGTTCTGCCCAGCAGGTGTGCGAGGATCCCGGATGGTTCCCAGCTCTGTCACTCCTGCCCCTTCCATCTTTTAAAACCCAGGCCTGCACTAGAGATCTATGAGGAACCCATCCTGAAGCTCTCCTCTTCAGGCAGAAGAGGGGTACCCTGGCCTTACTGAGGCTGCGCGGTTGAGTGGGGCAGACCCAGCAGCTCTCTCAGCCACCCCGGCTGGCCCGCGCTGTGTGCACCTGCTCCCTGGAGTCAGACCCTGGGGCGGCTTCCAGCCCCTGAATCTTCCCCTCCTCCTTCCATTTCCCGGAACCGGATCAGCCCTGGTCAGGTTTGGGAACGGACAGAGACCTGCGCGTCATAGCATGGATCTTCCCTTCTTCACTGGTTCCACCGTCCTCTTCCCCTAGGGCCATGTTGTGTCCCCCCAGCTGGGGCACAGCTCAGGGCGTTTGGATTAAAGGGGGTTAGAGGTTGGACAGGTTCTGTGGGTGGGTGTGCATGGAAGTGGCAAGAGGGTCCATTCCTGCTGCCTTTCCTGAAATAATTCCCTTGTGTTTCATCTGTTCACCTAGGGGAAGAAGAAGAAGAGGAAAAGGGACAAGCAACCGGGAGAGACCAATGGTAAGTGACAGCACTCAGGATGGAGGAAGGCCCACTCCTTGATGTTAGGCTCCCAGCTGGGGCAGGCAGGAGAAACTCAAGGCCAGGACCTTGTGGGGGATCCCATGTAGCCAGCCTCTTCTGTTTATGCATTTTAATTAATTGCTTCATGACTGCCCTGTTAAAGCTAGTAACATTCATTGTTGCATGAAAAGCACATTGTAACTCTAGTGGAATGTGTTTTTAAATAACTTTTGCAAAGCCTGTAACGAGAGCCAGCAGTAGGCATGCCTAGGCTGGGGTTGATTCAGTCTACTTATTTTGTATGTGTCTGAGAAGGGGTGAGGAGGGGGCCTGGGGGAGCCGGAGGAGGGGGTGTGTGTGAGTGTCTGATATTAATGGGCTGTTCCTGAATGTTCTGATGCATGCCTTTACAGTGGTCAATTGCACCCATTTTAAATTAAGGAGGTTTGTCATTCTCTAGAAGAAATTAGAAATACTGCATAGGCAATCTCAGAGGTCCCTTGGAGAAGGCCAGGCTTTTACAGTCAAACAAAACAAAAGTTTTGAAGGCTTTGTATAATTTGTTCTTTTTTTTCAGAACACAGCGAATGTTTCCTAAATCCTTGCCTTTCACTTCCTCCGATTACAGGTGCTAATGTCATTTTGAGTCATTAAAGTAGTTGATAAACTGTTTTTTAATTTTTCTTGCCATGATAGTTTTATTAACATTAAACACGTATGACATTTAAATATTTCTTTAAAATGACCATCTACACGGTTCTGTATGTTTCAGTAGATTTTTTTTTTCTCAGTTGCTTTGGTTGTTTTTTAATTTTTTTTGAATTTGATGTAACTTTGGTTTTGTTTATTTATTTATTTTTCCCATAAAAGTTGTTTAAGCAGTGATGACAGTGATTTAGAGTTGAACTAACTGTGCAAATTGAATATGCAGTATTTCTTTAAAAGAGACTGGTTAAAAAAAAGAAAAGAAAAACAAATGGAAGGAATTCAGTAATAAACCTCCTTAATCTAATGGCATTTTTTCATCGCTCCCACTAAGTTTTCTCACGCAAGCATGCATCCGCAGTATGATTATTTTTTCCTTTGCTTTTTTTTTTGTTTTAGTTTTTTTCTTCCTTTTGCTTTTCTGCTCATAATTTGCAAATCCACTAGCATTTTACTGACTCTGCCTGCAGACCTGCTGCTGTGAGCTTCTAACTAACTCTTAACAGCTCATTCACACAGCTGTGTTTATCTTTATCTGTTCCTCTCTTAATATTAATAAAAATAGATTAAAAAAAAAGATGACCATTCCAAAAGCTGCAATATCCCAGTACCACAACCCTTTTCTTTCTTTATTTCTTTCTGTTTCATTTCATTTTGTTCTGTTTTTATTTGTAGTTTTTTTTTCCTTTTTTAAACTGTTGTACTCTAAGAAGAAAAAAGCATGTTACAAACTTAATTCCCTCCTTCGCTTTATTTTCTTCTTTAAGAAAAAAAAATTGAGAGGAAAAAAAAGCAGAACTAAAAGAGAAAAAAAATAATTCCAAGTGTGAGTTCTTGAGTATCTAACTTCCCTTTGTCAGCTCAAATCGAATCTGAGAGACAGTCCTTAAAGAAGGGATACTGCAGCTTTATTTGCAACAGCTAATTTCACAAGTGGAATAAGAATGTGATTTTTACTTTTTTTTTAATTAAAGAAAGTTTAAAAAAAGAACGTCAATATTTTGCAAATTAGTAACCAGGTCATTGATTTATTCCCTTTTTTATTTTTATTTTTTTCTTATTTGTATCTTTCTCTCCCCCCTCCCTCCCTCTCTCTCTCTCTCTCTCTCCCTCTCTCTCTCTCTCCTCTCCCTTTCTCCCACCGTCCTCCTCCTCTGCTCGCTTCTTTCTTGAACTCATTCAGACCTGAGCGCTCCTAAGAAATGCCGAGCGCGCTTTGGCCTTGATCAACAGAATAACTGGTGCGGCCCTTGCAGGTGTGTATAGTTCCCAGATTCGCTGTGCTGGTTTGCAGCTGGTCTCTGCCATCCCTTCCCCCTCTCTGGCCTGTTGCTCTGTAGCTCTGTGTGTGGATCTTAGGAGACACGAGGGAGTGGGACATTGCCAGGTGTATGGGCTCTGTGAGGGATGTGCTATTCTCCCGCTGCTGCTGCCAAAATGCCACTGTAAAACAGCATTGCGCGTGCCTCCTCGGGGAGCACCCGCGAGCCCCAGCGCCCTCTCCCGGGGAATGTTGCCTGCCAACCCCCCCTTCCTGGCACCGCCCAGGACCGTGCTCCTGGCCTAGGTAGAAGCCACTGACGTCACCTTCTCCCCTCCTCTTCTCTCTGGTTTTATTTTTTTTATTTTTATTTTTTATTTTTTTGATTTATTTTTCATCGTTGTGTTTTGGTTTCTGGCTGTTGGTTTTTTGTGTGTGTGTGCGTGTTTTATCCTTTTTTTGTTTTGTTTTGTTGTTTTGTTTTGCGTTTGACTCATGGCAGTCCCTTCCTGTCCATGTCCTCGGTGAGGCAAGCTTACCGAGTAGAGCCGAGGCGCTGTAGAAGAAGAGCGAGCGCTAGCGAGATCTCACATCCAACTGAGCACGACCCACCATTGTGTTGTGTTTTTTGTGTTTACCTTATGCTAACAGATGCAAATACTCCAAAGAAGTGTCGGGCACTGTTCGGGCTTGACAGACAGACTTTATGGTGCAAGCCGTGCAGGTATATCTCCACTGCGAGGCCTCTGGGAAAATCAAAGCCTTCTGTCCTCTTGGTGCCTTAGCGGGACCATTTATTATGACCTTGTTCCATCTGCCTCCCCCACTGGCATCAATGACTAATGATCCTTGCTCTTCAAGATTCCCTTGCTGATTTTATGCCATGTCCTCTTCCCCACTTTCTCTCTCTCTCTCTCTCTTCCCTGCCCACTCCTAAACCCTGTTCTTTCGAATAACATATCCTTGGTGGTGGGACTGAGATCACAGCCTTCACAGATAAGGACTGGTCCTCGTGTTTTGGAAGCCAGCGCCCCTCCCCTCCCCAGCACCTTGGTGGGAGTCCTGAGCATAGAGGACCACCATTGCCAAAGGGCTGAGTGAGCGCAGGACTGAGCGAGCGCAGAAGTTGGCAGCGACAGCATTCCCCCTGCACTTGGAGTCGTGTCACTCGGAGAAGTGCTCTGGGGCAGGCTTTTTGTTTTTGTTTTTGTTTTTTTCCTCCTCCTCCTCCTTCTCCTCCACCTCCTTTTCCTCCTTTGGGTTTTGCATTATGTTTACAAAGCACGTGTCTGTGTTCAGAGGCGCTTCGTGAGCCAACCTTGTTTTACAGTGCTGAAAAAGAAGCGTGGCATTGAACGGCATGCACCAGCTTTAAGGGCTGCAAGCAGTGCGTGGTGCAGTCCCGCACTGCAGCGTTGCTAGGCCTGCAGCATGAGAAACCCGCATATATACATGCATACGGGCGTGGACACGTATGCATACATAGCCCTGGTTCCAAATCCAATCAGAACCGCCCAGAGAGTCCCATGTAAGCACCTGTGTTCCACCTGCAGGCTTCCATCCTCTCAGGGAAGGTGTAGGTACTGCCTTCTTGGTGGAGGGAGTCCCCCTTAGTTCCCGTCTCATTTCCTTTCCTTTAATGAGCACCTTTGGTTAAATTTGTTGTTTCTTTGTTCTGATACAAGCAGTCTTTGAATTTGGAATATTATGATGGTAGGTATCTCAACACCCCAGACACGCTTCCCTGTTTGTAATGCCTCCCTCGTCACGTGTCCCTCTCCTCCATGCCTCTGCCATGTGCTCCGTGTCTAGACGCTAGATCAGACGTCCATCCCATCACGTGCATGCCCACCAGTCTCCTGTGTCTCTGCCCCCCAACTCTGACGCTAGCAGGAGGCATCGGTGAAGGGCCTCCCCTTCACCACGCGAGCGATAGGAGAGCGAGGGACCTACCCAGGTGGCCCCCTGCCCATTGAGTGAGGGACTTGGGGCCTTCAGTGACCAGCCCTGGTCCCTCTGTGAGCTGGGGGTGTTCCCAGGGGTGTGTGACGAGTGTCTTTGAGCATGACAAAGTCGGTGAAGGGCGATGAGCTGTTTGGCTAGGACGAGCAGGGACTCCACTTGACCCTCCGCGGGCAGCCAGCCGGCTGTGACATCCCGTCCCGAGGCAGCTGCTGTGGCAAGTGGCTTGCTCGCCACGGGGGCCACTCACAGGAGGTTTCTCAGGAGCCGCACACATGCCCAGTAGCTCCCTTTGCGAGGCTGCTTCAGGTGCCTGGTTGGTTGGTTGTGTTCATGGGGTAGGGGCTGGGTGTGGATTTCTGATTTGCTTCAGGAGCAGGTGCTGCAAATGAGACACAGCTATTAGTGACAGTGACCAGGAAAGACATCCCCCCCGCCACCCCGCCCCTCACAAAACTCACACCTTGTTTATTAAAGCCCAGGTGTGGGGTCTCCCTCAGGGACCAAGATTTTCTTGATAATAATACTAGTAGTAACATCGGCCATGCCCCAACCTTTATAGCGGCTTCATGTTATGGGGACACTTTCAGGGCTAAGTCCCTTGTCGTGTTGATCCATGCCACAGGAAGTGGAGCTCGGCCAGCCCTTGGCAGTCCCTGGTTTGCTTTCCAGCCTCAGCACCTGACGACGTTCCCACAGCTGTGTCTCCGCCCTGGGTTTTCATGTCACTGAGGTGCTAGCATGTACGTTTCTGCTGGCCTTTGAGGGCAACCTTCTGAAACAGGACGAGGAACTTGAGAATATGTAGGAGCGAGGAACAGAGTTCTGAGTGGCGCTTCCCTGCGTGGAGGTGGAGCCTGGTGGTGGTGTGGGGGTGAGAGGCTGAGTTTTCTCCCGGAAGTTACCTGTCCCTTCCCACCCCACCCCCCAACCTTGCCTTTTCTAGCTGTGCCCCGACCATGTCTGGCTTAATGCTAAAATCAATAAGGACTAAATGTGCTTTGCAAAAAAAGAAGGCAAGCTGTTGCAAGGCAAGGCATTTTCTGACTTGTCAGAAATGTGTTCCAACTGCCTGTCGCCCCATTGGGAGAGAGCAGTGCGCTGTGGTCAGTCTCCGTCCCAGGTCCAGCACATCCCACCCCCCAAGATCTGGAAACCTCCATCCTAAGGAGGGCGGGAGGGGTGAGGAAAGACCAGAGATGCTCCTGGTCCATCAGGGCTCCCAGCTCACCACACGGGGTTGCCCACGTTGCTGCATTTGAGGACATTGAAAGCAGACTCTGTTTGGAGCCCACCAAGTTGCTCTCCGTCTCTCTTCGCTCCGCCCTCATGTAGCATGAGACGTGCCGCTTGCTGTCATTCCTTCGTCCCCCCAGCCCTTCCTCCCCTTCCTGCCCCCTCATTGCTCTCTAGTTGTGCATCTGCCTCTCCCCACCCTGCCCCCACCCCGTCCCTCTCCCATTTTTACAATGCATGGGCATCCTAGTTTTTGGAGCATGTTTTGATCTGCAGGCTAAGGTGGTTTCGAACTCTGAGAGCCTTCATTATTTTTCTTGGATTTCTGGGGCGGGAGCAGAAGCCATGGTCTTACTTTAATTTGCCCTGGGGAGAAAAAGGCACACTGCCCATTTTGAGGGTGAGAGGGGGCTGCCCCTGCTCCTCTAGAGTTCCTTCTGACCCGTAAGTGACAGAGAGAGACCCTGAGACCCCTACCCCATTAGGTCTCAGCCCCTGGGAAGCGGGAAGGACCAGCATGCCCCCCTCCTCCCCCTATCCCTCTCCTTCCCCTCCCTTCCCTTCCCCTCCTGCCATCTTGCCAAGCCCACATGCCCCATGCACAGGGCGTCATGAGCCAGTGACTCTGGGGCACAGAAAGAGAGAGGAGGAGCTGTGTATGCCCCCTTCCTTCCCGAGCCGGTGCCCTGTGTGACAGTGGTGGCCTTCCAGTGGGCAGTGTCTGAGTTGCTCTCCGGTGGTAGGAAGCCAGCCGGCTCTCATATGCTTATCCTCAGAGACTCACTTGCTGCCGGCCGTGGCTCTTGAGTGTGTCTGGAGGGTCCTTCCATGAGCTCATTCCCGATCTGCATTATTTTTCTGGCATTAGCGGGGTTGATCCCAGGATCACCTTTCCTACCAAAGGCAACCCCACCAGGCTGGGATGAATGGCAGGAGAAGCTTTGAAGTCACATGCTCAATTTCTTGAGTTGATTTTCCCTGACCTCATCCTTTGATGACAAGCAAGGCAGGCTCTGAAACCCTCGTGCGTGCTTGTTACATAAATGGGGAGCGAGAGAGGAGAGATTCTGGTTATGGTGCAAAATTAGTCTTTGTGGCTACTACACCCCTCAGGACAACCCCAGCCCAGGGAGGTCCCTGCCGCGGTTCCCTGGCGTTTCTTCTTTGTCACTTCTCTGTGAGGGTCACACTCAGCATAGTGACAAGGGCAGGGCGCCCCTCCATCCCATGCACAAGTCTCTCCTTCCAAACCTTCTCACTGTGGGCTGGGGGAGG
The DNA here is from genome assembly GCF_964237555.1 of Oryctolagus cuniculus. Lineage (NCBI taxonomy): Eukaryota > Metazoa > Chordata > Mammalia > Lagomorpha > Leporidae > Oryctolagus > Oryctolagus cuniculus. The sequence goes on along the minus strand of NC_091446.1, from coordinate 17,094,142 downwards.
GCAAGCCCCAAATCTCCAAAAGCCAAAAACTAAACTCCAGTTTGGATCTGAATTCAATCCACAACCTGCAGGCCATACAACCAGTTATTCTCGTTCCTTTGGATCATTTTTCTGTTTTTCTTATTCTTCCCCCTCCCCCACCTTTGTTTATCCTCTTCTACCTGTTTTTGGTGGTTTTTTTTTTTTTTTTTTTGGTTTTGGTTTTGGTTTTCTTTTGGTTTTTGTTTTTTGAGTTTATTTTGTTCGAGTTTTGTTTCCCCGCCTCCCTCCCCCCTGATTCTCACCTCTCTTGATTTGGTGTGGTTCTGAACAGACAAGCCCACGAGCTGTCTGGGCGCCAGCAGCCTCATGGTGGTGGTGGTGGTGGTGGTGGTGGTGGTGGTGATGGTGGTGTGGTTTAAACCTTGAAGCCTCTCACTCGCACCGCCTTCAGCTATGTGGGCTCCACAGTCAGCATTTTCAGTTTCCTATTGATACGAGGCGGCTGGGGAAGGAGCTCTGTCTTTCTCTTTGAAACACACACACAAATCACTGGGGGTGGGGGTGGAGGTGGGGAGAAGGAAATATGATGGGAGAGTTGAGGGTGGGGATGTCTAAGCCAGAAGCTGGTCAGCTCCTCTCAGTTGAGACAAAGCACCTCCTGGCAAATCCATGCCACCCCCCTGCACCTGCCGGTGGCTTCCCTTAGCCTGCTAGCTTACACCTGGGCAGGGGTGGGGCCCTGGGGGCGTGGGAGGGGGCGGGGGCAGGGAGCAGGTAGGGAGTTCTGCATTCTTTCATATTTCATTTGCCAGAGCTGACTATACTTAGACGGGGACCATAGTTAAGGGCGCAGCATGGCACCCCGGCAGTGCCACCGGGTGTACCACACCATGGGGGCATCCGATAGAGGACTTGAGCTTGGCCGTGAGCATTGGGTACTTCTCTGCCTCGGCATCTCTGCCCTTTATTCACAGATAACTCTCTCCCCCTGTTTCTAGGAGAAAAAAAAAGTGCGTTCGCTACATACAAGGTGAAGGCAGCTGCCTCAGCCCCCCCTCTTCAGATGGAAGCCTACTAGACTCGCCTCCCCCCTCCCCGCACCTGCTAGGCTCCCCTCCCCCAGACGCCAAGTCACAGACTGAGCAGACACAGCCGCTCTCGCTGTCCCTGAAGCCCGACCCCCTGGCCCACCTGGCCATGATGCCTCCGCCGCCCGCGCTCCTGCTGGCCGAGGCCGCCCACGGCAAGGCCTCCGCCCTCTGTCCCAACGGGGCTCTGGACCTGCCACCTGCCGCCTTGCAGCCGCCCATTGTCGCCTCGTCCTCGCTCGCACAGCCGTCAACATCTTCCTTACATTCCCACAGCTCGTTGGCCGGGACCCAGCCCCAGCCTCTCTCCCTCGTCACCAAGTCTTTAGAGTAACTTTCAGCCTCGTTAGCCCCGGGTGCTTTGTCGCGTGTTTCCTCTGGCTTTTCTTTCCTCCCTCCGCCTCGAAAGGTTTTGTTTTGTACTCTCTTAATTTTGTGCCACGTGGCTACATGAGTTGATGTTTATCGAGTTCATTGGTCAATATTTGACCCATTCTTATTTCAATTTCTCCTTTTAAATATGTAGATGAGAGAAGAACCTCATAATTCTACCAAAATTTTTATCAACAGCTGTTGAAAGTCTTTGTAGCGTTTAAAATATATATATATATACATAACTGTTATGTAGTTCGGATAGCTTAGTTTTAAAAAGACTGATGAAAAAAGCAAAAAGAAAAAAAAAACGATTTTGAAGCACCCCTCCAGAAGGAGTTGGTTCTGTATTATTTGTATTAAATATGAGCTTGCGAACCAATCATTTTACATCTGGTTTTTCAACCACAAGCGCACGACGAATGCAGTGCCGTTACCTTATTTTTTTTCCCAGTGTGAAACAACTTTTATTGTGATGTTACTTGTTATTGTTTAAATGTACAGAAACAAAGGGTTAAAATGTGTTAATGTACCTTGCTCCATGGTGTTGTTCTTTTTTGGGGGGGAGGGATGCCACTCAACAATGAATGAATCACAACGCTGTCGGACCAGTAGTATTTATTGCTTTAGAGATTGCTTGTACCTGTACGTCGTCCCTTTTTAAATATGTTTTCCCTTTTCTTGAAACTGTATAAAGTTTTCCCCCCTTAGCATAAGCATCTTATATATAACAATTCATTTGTACAAGGTTTTTAAGTTTATATATAAAAATGTGTATATATATTTTTTGTTTCCCTTTTGGACCTTTTGTTCTCTTGTTTTTGGGTATGTTTGTGGTTTTTTGTTGTTTGGGTTTTGTTTTTTTGTTTTGTTTTGTTTTTTGGTTTTCTGTCTTGCTGTATGACACCCAGATGCCGCCAGATGGACATTAACAGTTGCATTAAAGGATCAGTAGCATTAACAAGAGTTGCTTTAAAAAAGCCATTATGTAAAACAAGACTTGAAAGTTAGCAGAGGGGATCTTAGCGACGCTGTATGAGCAGCAGTGGGAACTGCCCGGGTTTCCCCCTTTGAACTGCCAGTAAATGCCCTGGCCCTTAGGACATGGACTGACTGTGTGCAAAACTTTATGTGCCAAAATTCTCAGTGACTTTAGCTTTCTCCCTCTTTTTGATGCTGTAATTTTTGTTCATCATGTTTTTGCTGTGATGTTACATAGGTAGATTTGTATGTAGTTTTAATGTCACCTATAACAAAATGTGTTTGGTAGCAGATTGTCCAGAAAGCATTTTAAATGAAGAGGTGTAAACCCTTAAGGGCCAAAATTCTGTATATTAGATTACTCTTAAAGGAAAACCCAGCTGCCGCTTCTATGTACACATATTACATACAAGTAGGTAGCGAACTTTAAAAATAAAAAAAACCTAGGCATGTTGATGTTGCAAAATGCTGTATAAAGCTGAAACCTGTTCATTCAGTGCCATTGTAGTTGACATGAAGCGATTGTAAAACTGTCTCCGATTTTCTCTGGTTTATTAAAATGCTAACTATAACATTTTTTGTGAATACTTTGAATGTTTCCTAACAGTTGTGATGTTACTGTTCCGTTTTATGCTCTTATTCCAAGTTCATTTTTAATGGTTTGGAAGCCATTTTTGTAATGAATAAATGTTCATGCTGTACAGTATCTGTAGCATGCCGTTCTGGATTAATAAAAGCAACTTAGTATGTGCAGATAAAGGCTGGCCACTCTTTTGTCTGCTTGGGATGTTGTGTCTGGGGAACTTGGACCTGCTGTCGCCGAGAGAGCCACATCCCCAAGTTGGAACTTAGACCATGCGGTAAGTATAAGGTGGGCAGTGGAGGTTTCCATACCAGAATGTGATGTGGATGTCCTTTGGTGGGGGTTTCGTGTCCTGGCTTGTCTACTGTGGCATTCACAATGAAGTTGACCAATGTGAAAGGGTGTTTGTGTCTCTCTCCATGGCATGAGGGAAATTCAAAAAGTGTGTGGAAAACAGAGTTCAAAGATAAGTTGATTTTTGGCACAGCAAATTCTTAAACCCGGGCATAATTTTTTCAGAATAGGTGTATTGGAAGTGCCCTCGTATTCATCTGTACCGTCACCAATGGCTCCTTTCTGGATGCCAAGCACAGTCCCAGAGCAGGTGCTCCCCTCCGGCGTCGGGCACACACCCCTGTCACAAGGTCAAGCAAACAGGTTTTAATTTTGGCTCATGAGACCTGCTTCACCACGAGGGGACTGCAGAGCCACGCCCTCACCCACGGGGAGCCGCATGCAGGGGACAACACGAGGGCGTCCTGTGAGCAGCTGCGGAGCCAAGGGGTCATTTAAAAAACTGGACCAAGGTGAAACTTAGAGGTGTGTGGGAGGGGGGTGCTTTGCCACAGGGGGACCCCCGCTCCCAGACTGTTCTCTGGCAGCTGTGCAGGTTCATCGCTGCAGGACAGGCCCTCAGGTTCCCACCGGGGTTCCTTTCTCTTGCTGACAGCAGCTGGATGTGCAGTTTGTTCTGTCTGTCCGGGCCCCTGTACCTTCACACAATGGCAGTTCCGATGGGCCTGGGAGCCGGCCTGTGACCGTTGTTGTAAGTTACCGTGGTGTGGCATCGAGGACTTTCAAGTACCTGGGACACTTGGCCGAGCTGCTTTTTGTTCTGTAAACTCCTGGCCCTGTTTTTGGTTGGCTTCGAGTTCCCCGGGGAGGAGGAGTGTTTCAGGTGTTCTCCACTGTATTTTACACCCTGGGCCCGGCGTGACTTGCAGGCACCAACAAGAACAGTTTGTGTGACGTGCCAAGCCAGCAAGGTACATTTGCTCATTTAATCCCAACTGTGCCCACTCCCGCCTCGAGGTGCGTGTGGTGCTTCCCACCCCCAACCCTCTGCTATTTCTAAAAATGGATTAAGAAAGTTGGAGTTGTTGGCTTGTCCAGGGCCATACAGTTAGTAGGTGGTGAACACCTGACTCCAAGCCCAGGTGCTCAACACCAAGTCATGCCACCTTGCACAATAATCAAGACGGCTCTTCCTTCTGCAAAGAAGGGCCCGGCAGCCCCTTTGAAAGCTGTCCTTGTTCATTCCGCCTGCTGTTCTGCACCACACCCCTCTCGCTCACTGGCTCCTGGAGCTGTACTGCAGAGTTAAGCGACTGAAAAGCACCAGCCTGGAAAACTCATGTGCAGGTTCGGGCTGAGACACCACAGTGTTCGGGGAGGATGGCCCTGACCCTTTGGGTCACTGCCAAGTGCGCTCTTGTAGCCCTGTCTTTCCCTCCCTGCTGGTTCACTGTCTGCCATCTTGTCCATGGCCTACTTGAGCTGCTCAAGGCCCACAGCGTTTCTTGGGAGCCTGTCTTTTCCCTTGCAGAATGTTTATCAACTTCCCCGGCCTCTACCCACGAATCCCAGTAGTATCCTCCCTGTGTTCATCATGACAACCAGACTTGTCTCCAGATACCCCCAGATGTCCTTTGAGGGCAAAATCACCCCCAGTTGAAAACTCTTTCTCTTGAGATCCCTCCAAGAGGACAGGGTTGTGGTCTTCTTGTTCCCCATTGTGTGCCAGAGTGCTGTTTCAGTGTTGAATGCGCCGTGAGTCTTGGCTTGGTAGATTCTTGTTGAAGGCAGGCAGGAATGAGATTGGCCACTTTGGCACCCACAGTGTGTGACAAGTGGAATAATGATGCTTCCAGGTGTTACATCCTCCTAGCCCCCAGGGTTTTGGTGGCTTGACCCTCTCAGCCATGCTCTGGTGTAGCTCAGTTAACCTTGTTACAAAAGGGGCACAGTGTAATAGCTCTGCCATCTGCCACCCAAGAGCAGGGCTCTTTCTAAAACTCCACCGTGTGTGGTGCCCTGCAATGTTCAAGGGGGTGTGTTGAGGATCTTAACACCTGAATGTGGACCGTGCTTGCCCTGATCACGGTGCAGGTTCTGGCTCCCAGATGTCAGATGTCCCACTTCCTCTCTGCATCTGGTCGGTGTCATCTGAGCTTAAAAGTTGATTTTCAATCTGGGCATCTGTCCGTTTCATCCACAAGCGTGGATCTGGGGGGTGTTTGTTACTAGGAGACCTCGGGACAACCTGGAGGAGGCCATGACTTTCCCACTGAGCCATGTCATTCCTGGCCTCTGCTGGAATCTTGCCAAATACATTTGCACAGGAGGAGGGTGTGGGTTCTCTGGAGCTGCTCAAACAAACCACACACCTTGTGGCTGCAAACGACAGACAACATGTTCTATCTACCTGGGAAGCAGGAGTCTGACATCAAGGTGGAGTTGGCTCATGCTCCCTACCAAGGCTCACCTGTGCCCTGCCTCTTTCAGTTTCTAGTGGCTGCCTGCCACCTTTGGCATTTCTTGGATTGTAGCCACATCACTCCAGGTCCAGTGTCCCTCTTTACAACTTTCTCCAGGTCTGTCCCCAAAGTCCGCCTACCCCCTCTCTTGAAAGGGTTTGTCTCATTGTATCTCGGGCCCTCATGGGTAAACCCCTTCAGCCTAGATCGCTGGATACATCTCTTGTCTCATAGCATCCTACAGACTCTAGGATTAGGATGTGGATGTGGATTTTTGGAGGGGCACCATTCAGCCCATGCCAGAGGCGCTGACTCTGAGGCCACTGCAGAATGGGCAGTCATCCATTGTCTGGGGTGGTCTTGGACAGGCTCGTGTGGACAGTGATGACTGTAATGGATGATTTTGCATGGCAGATGTTAGAAGGTTCATGGTTCCTTCTGAATCCCATGGGCTCCGACGGGCCTGTCAGCCATACCCAGGATTTCAAGAGAGGAAGCTGTTGGGAGTGGGGGAGTGAATGTGGGCGTGTCGGGTCCTACACCTGACTCCTGCTGGCTGTCCTGGGGTACCTCCTTCAGCGCACAAGCGGTGACGGTTGTATCCCTTTGGACAGATTCTTAGACTCAAATGTGAGCTGTCTGAAGAATAAGTCGTAGTGTTTATTATAAAAACCAGGCACTGGTCGTCTGTTTGTTTCCTTTATTTCTCTGGGATTCTGCTAGCCCACTCCTGTGCACCCACGTTAGAGTTCTAGAAATCTCGGTGTAGAAGACACATGACATGGCCCAGGGACACTGTGACTCATCCACAGTCGTTCTTTTTACCCAAAACTTAATGGCCCTGTGAAAGTGACTTCCACTCTTTGGGGAGCTGCAGCCCTGGCTGGGGTGCTTTTTGCGGTGTAGAAATGTGGCACAGAGATGTGTTTTTAATTAAAGCTCTTTGGAAAGAAATTCAGGAGCAGCCTAAAAGACTCCTGTGAACTCGCGGTCTCAGTGCCTGAGGCCAGTGCCCCAGACCAGAGCTGGGAGTCACTAATGAGCGGGGCCACGGATGTGACTTTGCAGGGGGGGGCCCATCTGGGGTTGGCCTCCTCATCTCCCACTCCGGGTCTGGCTCCGCAGCCCGAGGCGTGGGGCCGTGGCAGAGGCTGCTGTGAATTCTGGCAGCGTCTGAGAGGCACACAGGCAAGGTCTGGCCGCGAAGCCGGCGTCTTGTGAGCACACTTGATGGTGCTGTGAGTAAGCACATTCATTCATTCGGTGCCTGTTTGCACCCGCACCGTTCTGGGCGCTGGCACATACGTCTGGGTGGTGCCCGTGTGGTCTCCACCTTTCTCTATGAGCTCAATCCTGCATCATCTTACAGGGTGGAGTGTTTAGGGAAAGAGGCCATCAACATTCCTGAGACTGGACAAGCTGGAAAGGGTTTTTATACAAGGATAAGAACAAGAGGATGCACTAAAAACTCTACCTCCATTGTATTCTAGAAGACAAATTGCTTTATGTTCATTTTACAGATGTAGCAAGTGAGGCTGAGAGAGGCTAAGGGGCTTTCCCAAGGAGAAGTGGTGAGCCTAAGGTTAGAATCCACACACTCCGGCTGCACAGCTAAATTCCGTATTATATGAGTTCTTACGGAGAGGGGCCTCGGGAGGGTGGAGGCCAGAGCCAATTCCATCCATGACCTTCTGAAAGGCTTTGGCTGTGAGCTGTGAAACCAACAGGAGTTCTCGCTCCCCGTGTGTGTAGGTTTTCTTTTCCCCATTCTAGTGGCTGTGCATCTAATAATAAAGACAGTTGATGATTAACGCGGTTGAACGATTTTAGACTCAACACTGGTGATGATAGAATCCTAGAACTGCAAGAAAATTACAAGTCTGTGTGTAACATAATACCGTATATGCAAATTGTAGCAAGTTTTTCAGCTCATGAGTTGTAACCCGTTGATAGGTCGGGAGATCAATTAAGTGGATCAAGGCCATCATTTTTTAAAAAGTAAATGGAATGAAAGAGAAAACAGAAGCTTTGCTGTATGTGTGCCCTGCATCACGTACAATCCTTCTGCGTGTAGTTAGGGTAAAAAGGTTTTAAAACTGGGTCTGAATGTAAATAATAACTGTCATATATAGAATAAATAATTTAACCTGTATAATGCAGTACCCATAGTGTGTAAAATGTAGTTAACAAAAGAGTCGATGAATGGACATTGTACTCATTGTTACACCAGCATTTTCCCAAGTAGGCTCCAGGAAGCCTTACTCCCTTGGAGTCCTCTTGATCACAGCCTCTTGGGTAACTGTGCCTTAACAGAGTTTGAATGCTCGTAATTCTTGAGAGTCCATCAGGGTCTGCCATGAAGAATCCCCTCCAGTTGATTTTCTTTTCTTTTCTTTTCTTTTTTTTTTTTTTTACAGGCAGAGTTAGACAGTGAGAGAGAGGTCTTCCCTCTGTTGGTTCACTCCCCAAATGACCGCTACGGCCGGCGCTGCGCCCATCCGAAGTCAGGAGCCAGGTGCTTCCTCCTGGTCTCCTAGGCGGGTGCAGGGCCCAAAGCACTTGGGCCATCCTCCACTGCCTTCCGGGCCACAGCAGAGAGCTGGCCTGGAAGAGGAGCAACTGGGACAGAACGTGCCCCAACCGGGACTAGAACCCGGGGTGCTGGTGCTGCAGGCGGAGGGTTAGCCTAGTGAGCCGCGGCGCCGGCCCAGCTGATTTTCCAAGTGTGATTAGCCACAGATGAATGGTTAGGAGGGCAGTTCCTATTAGTTCCCTTCTGAATTGATGTTCTTTGGAATACATCTTCAGTAATAAAATCTTTGTACATCATAGCTTTCTTAATCCTTTTCAAAATATTTACTTATTTGAAAGGCAGTGTAAGAGAAAGAGACAGACTTGTGGGAAGCAACTCAGACTAGACTGTTACTCGAATTAAGACTTATTCTATGCATCTGCTCTCCCACAATATGGCGCTGGGAGAGGAGGAAACAGCTTCTACACAGCTGCCTCCAGTTCAACCAATAAACAGCAGGACCTGCTCCTGATTGGAGGAGAGCAGCGTACTCGGCGTGTGGGTAGCAGAGTTGGGATTGGTGGAGAGGACTATAAAGGAGAGAGACAACATGCACCAGGAACATCTATCTGAAGGACCACCTGAGCAGCCCCCGAGAGAGCCGGCCGGCGGTGTGCCGCTCCCCCGCGGAAGTGGGGAAAGTGGCAGGGGGAACCGCCCTTCCACAGAGGTGGAAGGGACGGTAGCCAACCCGGGAAGAACTAGCAGCAAACCCGGGGAGGGCCGAGCAGACAAAAGAACAGCGCAGGGTCCTGTGTCGTTCCTCCATGAAGACGGGGAGCGACAGACTGAGAGAGAGAGAGATGTCCATCTGCTGGTAAGCTCCCCAAATGCTTGACACAGCCAGGGCTGGGCCAGGCCAAAGCCAGGAGCCAACAGGAACTCCATCCCTGTCTTCCCACATAGGTGGCAGGAAACCAAGTACTTGGGCCACCATCCACCGCCTTCCCAGGCGCATTAGCAGCGGAGTAGCCCAGACTCAAACCAGGCACTCTACACAGGATAAGGGCATTCCAAGCTTCAGCTTAACCCGCTGCCCTGCGGGTCCCACCCCATCGCTCATAACCCTTTAACCACTCTTTTGCAGTTCTGTTTCAAATTTTCAGGTGAGGAGACAGAGGCCTATGTTGACTAGTTACCATTTATTAAACACGAACTCTATGCCAAGTGTATTTGTCAGCTATTTCTGCAATAATGCTGTGAAACAGACGACCCCAAAGCTCTCAGTGGCTTACCAGTGCAAGCACTTCCTCTCCTTGCTGTTAGGCGTGCGAGCAGCCGTGACCCTGATGGGACTGGCTGGCTGGAGCTTGACTCCAGGCTAACTCAGGTCCAGATCAGTTCAACACATCCCTTTTTCCACTCCATTGGCTGACGCGTGCAGCTCAGCAGCACATCACTGGGGTGGGAAAGCAGACTGTGCCATAGTTGAAGGAACAATACATCAAGTGGCAAAGGGCCTCTTTGTAGAATTCTGTAACAGGTGGGAAAAGATGGGCACAAAAATAATCTATCAAGCATCATACCAATCACTTTCCTCATACTAGGTAATGCTTATAACAATGCTGTGTACCCATTTTACACATGAGTAAACTGAGGTGTGGAGATTTCAAGTCTTTCATTCCATTAGAATGTGGAACAGGAGTGCAGATGGTGACTCCCTTGCTGTTTTTATGAATTCAGGGAAAAGCACTCTCGTCAGTAACTATGACATTAGCTGTGTGTTTCCACAGACTTTATTACATTGAGAACATTCTTTTCTAGTTTTAGTTTGTGGGAAGTATTTATCACAAACTCATTGAAAGAGTGACAAGGCAAGCCACAATGTAGGAGATAAATGTAACACATTTATCTAACACTGATTTAATATTGTGAAGTGAAAAGAATTCTTAAAACTCAAAAGAAAAGAAAGATACCTTCATCGGTTAAAAATGGGCACAAAGCAAAGCCAGCCAACAAATGGGTCTGGGTAATTCACGGACAGGGGCCCTAGACGGCATTTGTCTAACTGCACTCCCAGTGGTCAGCGCGGGACACACCCTCCACCGTAGAACGGATGAGTCACAGGCCGTTGTGGTACAATAGATGAAAAGCTCCCATCAGTGCCGCCAGGATCCCTCTGGCTGTTCCACGTGGATTCTATGTGCTCCATTCCACCCGGGCGCTGAGGGTGACGGTGGATGGGTGAGGGGAGCAAACGGCCTCTCGGTCACGTGTGTCCTGCGGAACGGGTAACAGGCTGTAGCTGTGCCTGCCACGTGGTCCATGCGGTGGGCATCGCCAGCCCAAGTCCTGAAACAAGACTTGGGAAGAATGTCGGTGCTCCCTATCCACGTGCTTCGTGGACTTCTGAAGAATCAGGCGAAGCCACGCTCACTTCCTCAGGATGCTGAAGGCGGGAATTGTGACTTAATGCAAAGCTGCACCTGCCCACCCCTCACCCACACCCCTGCCGGCTTTATGATGCCAAGCATGGCAGGAAGCTCACAGCCAAAAATGTAGATGGGGTGGAACATCTGGAATGACCTGGGAGGATAAATAATGATGAGACAGATTCCTGTTCATCGCTGCTTTGGGTGCATCCAGGAATCAGCCTGGGATCTACTGGCTTTGCACCGTGCAGGACGGGGCGGGGCAGACACGCGAGGTCATAGGCGTGTTAGTGAGGTAGAGCTTGCCCTTGGTGTCAGGGTGTGGAAGGAACTACACAGTTCCTGGGGCCTCGGGGATCCCAAGAAGGAGGTGTGGAGACATCCAAGACACATCCTTTTGGATAAGAAATCCAGGAGGGCCTTGTAGGAAAGAGCAGCTGCGCTGACAGATTGCCCTGGCTCTGAGAGCTGAGAAGAAGGCCCAGAGAGGCTGAGGCCTGGAGAAGGCGCCCTGGGGAGTCCGGCCTGAAGCCACACAGCCAGTGCTGGCGGGGTGGAGGCTCCGTGCCACAGGTCCTGGCAATCTAGATCAAGGATCTTTCTAGAAACCACCTGCTGCCATGCATTCTCCTGGAACCCTCGACTGGCTGGGCTAGAGTGGGATGTCCGTCTGCTTGGGAGGAACAGGGCTGTCCCATCGGGAGCTTCCCATCCTATGGCTGCCTCGCCCCAGGGGGAGGGTGGCCAGCCGCTGGCTGGGGGTGCTTCAATACTTCCCCCTTTTATTCCGAGAGCCGGGCCCTTCCCCTGTAGCCCAGCTGTGGGGGCAATGGGGTGAGATCTTAGCCCAGTGTGGGCCTGGTGGCTACGCCCAGTGGCCGAGCCTTGAGAGGAGCTGGTACAGGTTGCATGTCTGCCGTCAGCTTGCCGAGGTGCTTCTGGTAAGGGTCTCTCCATGCTGCGGGGCTGGTGTTGGGTGTCGGAGCTGGAGGCCTCCGTGGCCTGGCCCTGTGCAAGCCGTCTCTGTTTTCCTCAGGACGGGGCCCTGCCCACCGCACCGCATTCTCCCGCCAGGCCCGCCCCTGCGCCCCCTCTGCCTTATATAATGGCACATTATACAACATCGCAAAGCAGGTGGTATTTTTAAAGACAGCAAGTGAGCATTTTTTTTTTTTTGGCCTAAATTTGGGAATGAAACAGATGGATTTTTAAGACTCTGGGCCTTTCCTATGAATAGTAAGCCTTGTTCTGCCCTGCTTTTAAACACCAGCTTCAAGACCACCTCCAGCAACCAATCAGCACTGTGTTATTTAATTATAACAAAATTCTCAGCTCTGTCTGCTGCTGCTCGGACAAGTGGGGGGCACTGGATCAATTTCTGGAGCCAGGCAGACTTGCCAACAACAATTTTCCTTTTCCCAGAGGGCCTCAGAGGCCGGGCGCAGGTTCCAAGCACCTCCTCTGCAGCCTGGCCCGCGTGGGCTCCCTGACAGCGAGTTTGAAAAGGGTTATAGAGAGGCAGATAAATGCCACGCTTGTTGCTGCCTTCCCTGACAGCCCGACCCCCAGCCACTGAGCTCATGCCCGCCTCGTTACGGCTGGTGCCAGATTTTTTCCATTAACAGGTAATTGAGTAGAAACTAAAATAAGCGAAGTTTGTTTCATCCCTTGGATTTTCTTGCTGGGGTTTGAAAGAAAAACACTTTAGCATCGTTAGTGGAGGAGTGTCCTTGAAAACGTATTTATGTTTTCCAAGTGATTTGTCGCTTGCTCTGTGTAATTAGCCCTCCTGGTTTTTTAATCTTGAGGGCCCTGATGTTGGGAGAGCAGAAGCTGGCTTCCTGGGACCCTCCATGCCCAGCACCTTGGTTGAAGAGTAGGTAGGTCAAGGATGTTTGTTGGAGGTAACGGGTCTTTCTCTCCGCTGTTTCTCATAAACACACACACACGTGTGCACACCCGCACTCAAACACGCCCCGGAACACCACCAGGAGAAGCCTGTTGATCCCCAACCTCAGTTGCTACCCATGATACCCTGCTCTTGGGGCTCACTTGAGGCTCGTGGGCAAAGCGCGTTGGCCTCTTTATCTCTTCGTAGCTTGCTTTTCTGTGTTCCAAATTATTATCCCACAACTCCTCGCTGGAGGCACAGATGTTGAGGGCTGAAGTCGCCTTGACCTTGTTTTGACCATGGACCCCCTTGACATTCTGGTAAGTGCTGATGATCTCCCCCCGACCCCCAAGAGCAATTACTTCCTTGAATGTAAACAGCAGGCTGTGCAGGTTTTCAATACAACCTCTAGGATAGCAGTCTCTCCTAGGCACGTGGGGCGAATGGCCCCGTGTAAGGAAGGCAGTCTTGCCCGGATGACTCAACTGTCCACACACCTGCTGTAGAAGTTGTCCTGGGGCCAGAAGTTTCCAGAACTTTGAGACTTTCTGATGAACAAACTGAGTTTGCACAGTTGCATTCATTTGGAGCTACTATTTGTACATCCCCTGGCTTTATGCCAGTGTGGGCGCCCTGATATGCAGGACAGCCAGGGTGGGAAAGGTCCCAGCCCGCTTAGAGCTATCACCACAGTGAGAGTGGGAGACAGACAGTACTCACCAGGCAAATGACAGAGGTGCTCCAGGTAGACACGCGTGCTGGGGCGTGGCCTCCAGGGGTCAAGGGAGAAGTCTGAGTGTCTGCCCTGAGGCCTGCGAGAAGAGGAGGGGTTCCAGGTAGAAGCTTTGTAGCTCACGGCTTTCAACACCTTGCTTGGGATGCTCGCAGCCTCGCAAAACTGGTAGAGACCCATTTTACAGATGCCACCCAGCGGCCTGCTTGGGGCCTGGGAGTGGGGGAGGTGGAGCTGGAGCCAGGCCTCGAAGATTCCCCCAAGCCTGTGTCGTTCTTCCTCTTTTTAAAAATAGGTTTATTGAAGTAGAATTTAGAAACCAAAAAACTGACTCGGAGTCAGGGTGCAATTCAGCAGCTTTTAGGAAATTTACAGAGTTGTGCAACCGTCACCGCAGTTCAAGCATCGAACGTTTTCGTCACCCGCCTCGGCTCAGGCACTCCCTGTTCCCAGGCACCCCCGGGTCCACGTTCCCTCTCGGTGAATTTGCTTTCTGGATATTTCGTGTACTTGGAATCCCATCACATGTTTTGCGTGTCTGGCTTCTTTCACTGCGCACAGTTTCTCAACCTTTCCTTCATTACCGTCCCCTCCTCCACCAAGGAGAAAACTTTAACTGCAATCCTCCATGAAGAAATCAAACACCAAGGAACAGGAGTCTGTCCGGTAGGATTGAGCTTTGGGGGACACAGCAGGACCAGTTGCCTCCTCCTGTGGCATCCCGTTACCCCCGTGGAGATATTCGTGAGGTCACTCTGCGTGGGGCCCGCATCAGTGGTGTGCGCACCTGCTGTGATGTGCGTTTGAGTTGTTTGCACTTCTTGAGCCATCACAGTCCAAGCCCTCAAACACCATCCCCGATCCTGCAGCCCGCCCCCATGTGAAAAAGAGCCTCTGGACATATCAGTGCTGGTTCTAGAGGGTGGACCCGACCTCGGTGCCTCAATTTTGTCTACTGTGGCCAGACGTAATACTGCCCAAGTCGTGGCGAGGTCCTGCCGATTACCTGACACTGTACCTGTGTGGCGTCCACCAGTAGGTTCTGGCTCTGTGTGCCATGGCCCTCCCCCCTGCCCTGCGCTTGTCTCTCCCGGGGGAGTGGTGCCCTCTTTGAAACGTGCCCCAGCTCCAACCTGTGTCCCCGTGGATTATGCAATGTCTCACATGATGCTTTCCTCTGGCGTGATTCAGGTCGGACCCAGCATTGTTCCTTCACAGGAATCTCAAGCATGTGTCTCCTTTGGCGTTTGTCTTCTGCTCTCAGCAGCTGACACAGTTCCAGTGACCAATTGGTTTCAGCTGCTGCTGCAAGGCCAGGCCTCCTGCGGGCGTGGGGTGCCTGCTGACATGGTGGTGAAAAGAGCAGCAACCATTCTCGGGACCCTGCTGGGCCCCGTGGCCTGGACTGAACCCCAGGGGTGTTTTGAATTAGCCTCTTCTTTCTGTAAAAGGCATCCTTACGCGAGCCGGGCCTTATGAAATTAGAAAGAGCCCTGAGAAGGTGCGAGTGCTTTGTAGATGGCAAGGCCCTGGGGTGCACCCGCGACACTCGTGGCGGGTGGGGGTGGGGTTCACAAAGTCGCTGGGCAGCCCCTTGTGCTGTCACTGTGCTGGGAGCTCTGGTTCCTGCAGCTTCCTCTTAAAATCTGAAATAAGGCAAAGCACATATGGGCCCTGGGGTGTTGGGGAGAAGAGAAACCCTAGGTTAGGTGTGCAGGAGCCTGGTCCTAGCAGAGTAGCCACCCCGTGGATACGCCAAGCCGCTGAGGGCTGAGGGCACGCCCAGCCACGGGGAGGGACAGTGGTCAGCTTCCTTGAACACTGTCACCTTCATCCTGCTGGTTTCCCCACCCCTCGCCCTCCTTCCCCTGCCATTTCCTTATTTCCACCGACCAGACCTGGGCTCCTCCGTGACCCCTGGGGCAAACAAGTCAACTTGCTGGGACCCAAGTGAGCACAGGTGTGGAGACAGAGCTCTGGAGTTGGACTTGCCTGGGTTTCAACTTGGCTGTGTGAAGGAAGGAGTTCTTGGAGCTGGGGGGAGGCACCGCCTCTTCAGGGTGGTGTGGGGGCTCAGAGGAGGCCAGAGCGCTTAGGCCACGGCTTGGTTAAGTGTTAGCGTTTCACAGTCCAAGAATTAGGATGGATTGACTTGGAGGTTTCCAGCTTTACCACGGGGTGAAGTGATCTGCATTCAGGAGAAGCCACACTCCAAGTTCTGAATTTTGATTTTTTTTCCCCTTGGGTTAGCAATATATAATCTGATCCTCTCTTGCAGTGCTGGGCAGTGCTAGGAGCCACAACTCCCAGAGTTGCTTGATCAGGCAGGGACCCAAGGACACTCTATAGAGTACTGCATTGTTCAGCGTTTTAAAAATATTGGGTTTTGTGTTTCACATCATCTCTGTGTGTACATATATAAATTTCTGTTTACTTGAGACACAGATACACACACACACACACACACAGAGTTCCCAAATGCCCACCATGGTAGGGACTGGGTTGGGGCTGGAACCATGAGCTGAAAACGCAACCCAGGTCTAACATGTGGATGGCAAGAACCCAACTGTGTGAGTCATTACCACTGCCTGCCTAGGATCTGCATTAGCAGGAAGTTGGAGTCAGGAGCTGGGACCAGGAATCGAACACATGCACTCCGATGTGGAATGCAGACACCTTAGCTGCTAAGCCAAAGGACAGTTCCTACATGAGATATTTGACTAATTATAGAGTCGGCTTTGTGTTACATGACTTTGCCCAACCCTAGGCTAGTGTCAGTGTCCTGAGCGCGCCCAAGACAGACTAACTTAACCTCGGACGTTTGCTGGGTTAGAAGTATCAGGTGCATTTTGATGCGTGGTTATTTCCAACTTCATGGTGGACTTCCTAGGAAGTAACCCCATTGCAAGCCGAGGAGCATGTGTAGTGGGTCTGCTGCTGCTTTGTGCTCTCTGGGACAGGAGGGTGAAGGACCTTGACCAAGGGCTGCCTTCTAGGAGGGAGAAGGCAATTGCCTGTGTGATGTGTGCTTGGCAGGCTGCCAGGCTCAAATTTAGATTATTCCTCAGGTCTGAAATCCCCTGTGAGACTCACTGGTGTGTCCTTGAAGCATGACCGCCTCCCCCATGTTCTAAGGCAGGTGGCCCATGGGTTCACAGTGTTGAGCTTCCCAGCTGAGATCCAGAGATGGGGGAGGTGGTGTAGTGAGTGAGAGGGGCGCCATAGGAGGGCACAAAAGCACCCAAAGATGTGGTCCAGAGAGGGAGGGAGTGGGGGGGTGTATGAGTGCACAAGTGGACCCAGATCCAGAAACGCAGCCCCTTGGCCCCATTCCTGAGCCTGGCACGGTCTTCAATTCAATGATTTGGCCTTGAAGTCACCTAATTAAAGGCAGACATGGGGCCAGAACGTTCATCAAGGATTTGGGAGTTGGAAATGATTGATTTTATTTTCTCCCAATACCTTTGATTAGAGGGAAAAACAGAATGGATGGCTGCATGCCTGAATACGGGGTCAGGAGGCTCAGAAATTGGTCTGAGCTTCATATAGTTCGTCTTTAGAGCAACCTACCATTCTATCTCTTCTGCCCACGTCACCATGTGGCTTCATGCAGAGAGGAAGTGACTTGGTCCAGTGACCAAGGGCTGGGCCCGACCACCTCCTAAAGGGTGCACCGGTACATAATAAACAGCTAACATGCAATTCTTTTGTGTCATTTGTGGATTTCTGTGGTTTAAATCCTCTGCCGTGGCCACTCTGGAGCTATCAGCGTGACGTCATTGTACACGGAGTTGGGAAGAGACAAACCACACAGACACAAGGAAGGTGCTTAGCCTTGAGAGCACAGACAACAGAATTCGGAAGTGACGAGTCGTGTGTGTTTGTTGACTTGCATGTGATGGCAAGTTTATATAGCTTGCACAGTTGTTGACATGTTCTCCATCAGCTTTCATAAGCCAGGAGGAACTGGATCCAGCAGGCTCCTGGCCTCGGATTTGACCCAGGGGCTGGTGGATGGTCAGCCGACAGCTCTGACGCCCCCCTTTGTTGGCCTCCGTGTTGAGGGCACCCCTTCCTGCCAGGCCGGCCCCTCCTGCTGCCAGTCCTTCAAGTCCTGAGGACCAACAGGAAGCAGCAACTCCACAAACGCGTCCTTGGCCGTGCCCGGCCTCCCCCAGAGAAGCTCTGCCTGTCCTATGGGCGTCCACACCGCCCCCAAAGGAGGATTCAAGGATCAGGGACTTCTAGCCTATTCACTGCTTGAGAAAATTCTAGCAACTCTCACAGAAGGAAGGTTCATGGGAAAGGAAAAGGACTCGGAGGACCAGAGAAACCAGAGTGGGGAATTCCACTCTCCTTTGGGGATGAGAAGTGCCAGGGACCAAATCCATTCCCCTGCTGTCCTGCCAGGAGAGCAGGGCATTGTGGGAGACCTCTCATGGACCGAGAAGCAAGGTCAGGCCCCGGGCAGGTTCTGGCCGGCCTGGCTCTTGTGCGCCGTGTGGCCATCGGAGGTGGCCAGCGGGGAGCTGGTGTTATCCTTGGCCATCCCATGACTCCCCGGGGCGTCCGACTGCTCCAGGAGCCCCCAGGAGCATTGTCTGGGAAGAAAGCCACCCCCGGCTGAATGAGCCGCATCTGCTTTCTTCAGGAGCCGCTCCTCGGGCGCCCCCCCCCACTGCCTGGCTCCTGGCCCCGCACCATTGTGGAAGGACAAAGCTGACACACACAGCAATCCCGCGACAGTCTCCTCTCGGCCCTTTCTTCTTTATTATTGTTATTATTACCTTTCAAGCCCTCCAGCTCGTTGGGCTCGTTATCTCTGACGAGGCCTTTGGCCAGAGCGAGCGGGGGCCACCGCGCCCTCCTTCGGCTCCCCCTCGCCCTCGCGGGCCCGGCTTCACTGCCGTCCCTTTGACACAATACATAAAACCGATACTGATCGGTTAACATATGTGACATCCTTGCGCTGTAATCCGTTGCCTCTCTCGCGGTGCGGGCCGGCCTCTGTAGAGGTGCCGTCCATTGTTCCCCGTTAAAGCCTTCTTGAGTGAATTTCCCACTGAGTCACTTTTGTGTGAGTCAAATCAAGATTATAGGTAGCGCAGAAGAAAAAGCCGAGACGAGAAGGTTAGCCCCTCATTTTCGACTTTAAGAAAAATCTGCCAGCAGGTGCCAGTCGGCGTGGGTAAGGCACATGAAAGCCCACGTCCAGGCTGGGTCGCCCGTGTCAAAAGAGGAGTTTTTCAGGGAGAAGCACACAAAACAGGCATTGTCGTGGTCGCACACAGAGACGGAAATTTAGGAACACGCTCGCCCTTCGCCTGGACACAGTCAGCTCTGATAATGAGGAACAATGTACCCGAACTGAGCCGCGATACCGTCGGCACTCACCCGTTCTCCCTGCGAAGGGGCCCCTCTCTCGCCGTCTTCCTCGCCTCCCTCTCTCAGCACCAAGCGACCCTCTGTTGTCGTTGCTGTCCCCCTGCACCCTTGATCGAGGGACTGGCTGAAAGGGCACGTGTCCAACAAGAGGCCAGCACACTTTTGTGGCTCCCATTCGGCTCTCTGAGCTCCCTGGGGGTGAAGTCGACTGGAAGATGCTCCTCCAGTAATGGACGAGGTGTGCAGCTTCCTGCTCCCGCCCCAGAGCTGGCAGTGGGAAGTTGACCTTGGGCGGGGAGGGGGGTGGAGTTGGAGAGGTGAATGGGCCAAATAGGTGGAATCGGACACTGGCCTCACTCCCGGCTCGCCTGTTCGGCTGTGGGGACTCGGTCAATTGCTTCCTTTAGAGGCATCTCGTGGTCGCCTCCTGGTAGGTGGTGTGGCACCACCTTAGGCTAGATAACGAGATTAAACATCAAGATTAGAAGTTCTAAATGGGCCGGCGCCGCGGCTTACTAGGCTAATCCTCCGCCTAGCGGCGCCGGCACACCGGGTTCTAGTCCCAGTCGGGGCGCCGGATTCTGTCCCGGTTGCCCCTCTTCCAGGCCAGCTCTCTGCTGTGGCCAGGGAGTGCAGTGGAGGATGGCCCAAGTGCTTGGGCCCTGCACCCCATGGGAGACCAGGAGAAGCACCTGACTCCTGCCATCGGATCAGCGTGGTGCGCCGGCCGCAGCGCGCCGGCCGCGGCGGCCATTGGAGGGTGAACCAACGGCAAAGGAAGACCTTTCTCTCTGTCTCTCTCTCTCACTGTCCACTCTGCCTGTCCAAAAAAAAAGTTCTAAATGATCAGTGCTGTGAGAATCGCGTAGCACATCATAAACAGTTAAGTGTTGACAATTATTGTTATCATTGGGCAAGCGAAAATCAATCCCAATTTTAAAAAATGGCTGATTAGACCCCGAAGACCTAAAGCAATAGCTTCTGGGACTCCTTCGCTCTTCCCATTTAATCCTGAGCTCCACACAATGATCTTCTTGTGGATAAGCAAATGGGTCTGGACCCAGTGAGTGACATGTCCAAGGTGACACAGCAAATAGTGACAGGTGAAGAGGAACATGAAAGATGGTTTGGAGCTTATCCTTCAGTTAATTAAAGAAGATGAAGAAAAAAGAAAAAAACACAGCAGAAACTACTAACATTCCCTAAATATCCTGGAAAGTCCAGTTCTCTTGCTAAAGGAGGTCCCAACCATATGGTTTCCAGGATAACTAGTATTGTGTGGCTTAGCACAGTGGTTAAAACACTGGGTTTGAGGGCCAGTGCTGTGGTATAGTAGTTTAAGCTTCCTCCTGTGATGCCGGCATCCTATATGGGCAATGGTTCATGCCTCGGCTGCTCCTCTTCCAATCCAACTCTCTGCTTAATGGCCTGGGAAAGCAGCGGAGGATGGCCCAAGTGCTTTGGCCCTGTACCCACATGGGAGACCAGAGGAGGCTCCTGGTTTCAGATTGCCCCAGCTCTGGGCGTCATGGCCATTTGGAGAGTGAACCAGCAGATGGAAGACATTTCTTTCTGTCTCTCCCTTTTTCTGTCTGTAAGTCTCTCTCTCAAATAAATAAATAAATCTTAAACAAACAAACAAAACATTGGGTTTGAATCTTGACTCTGTCATTTCCTAGCTGACTGACTTTGGGTAAGTTACCTGACCTCCTCTAACCTCTTATTTTATCCCCAGCTTTAAAAGATTAAGATTGAATTTGCATTTAATAATATCCACCCATTTAACTATGGAGTTCTGCAAGGGTTGACAAACATAAAAAATGGGGACCAGCCACCACAACCGGAATATTAGAAGTGTATTTTTTTAAATTCTCCTTCCTGGAGAATGCATATTATGAAAACTAGGGATTTTAAAATATTTTGTGTCAAAACAAGCTTACCTTTTAGTTCCATTTCCTACCAACCTTTTGATGGGTCCTCATCTATACAGAGAACATCTCCAAAAATTCACCTGTGCCCTTTATAATCAGTGCCCTCTATTTACCTGACCCCAGTGCCTGGCAACCACTGATCTTTTTTCTCTAGTTTTTCCTCGATGGGGGGGGGGGGCGTCACAAATGGGGTCCTAGCATGTGGTCTTTTGGCTGTGGTATTCTTTGCCTTAGCATAAGTCATTTGAGATACGTCCTGGTGTTCCATGGATCATCAATATGTTCCTTTTTACTGCAAAATAATACCCTCTGGTCATGAAGAGACGACTTGTGTAGACATCCCTTAGTTGAAGGACATTCGGGGGTTGGAAAGCTGCTATGGACACTTACATGTTTGTTTCATTCCGTGCTGGGTCGTATGGTTATGTTCAACTTTCTAAGAAACTGTCAGGTCACCTTCTGAAGATGAGGTACCACTTCGCATCCCCTCCGCAGTACCCGAGAGTTCCAGTTGCCCTGCATCCTCGCCAGCGTTTGACGTCATCTGTTGAGAGACTGTTAGCCACGCTGGTCGGTGTATGAACATCATTCTGTAATCTGCGGAGACCGTAACAGTGCCTTCGTGGTCTTCGGGTGCAAGTTAGTTGACGTGGTCTGTGCAAAGCACTTAGCACGGTGCGGGCTGTGCAAGACGGGTCTTTCCGACGTGAGGTGCGTTATTTATTATTCTGTCCAAACCTGACTTTCTTGTGTGTGATGGAGATTGTACATTACGCTTCTGGAGGCTCCTTGCCCTGCATGAAAACATTGGTCTGTGCAGGTCGAGATTGCCGCAGGGCTCTGTGAAGAGACTACTTTTTGTCTCTGTTTTAAAAATCGGGGCTCTGTTTTGTCTCCCAGGCTCTCTGCACGGGGCGGAGCAGTGGGCTGCTGGCACGAGGCCAGGCCAGGCTTTGGTGAGCAGGCAGCCAGGGCAAGCCCTCCTGTGCAGCCTGAGGCCTGGGGGTTTTTCTTGGCCTGCTCCCACCCCTGCTGCTGGGCTTCCTTGTCTACCTGCCTCGCCAGTGCTGAGCGCCAAGCCAGCAGCACAGGGGCACTACACATACGACTCCCTATTAGACATGGATTACCCCCACCACCACCAAGAAAAGGCACAAGGGTAAATGGATCTGCCTCTGGGGGGTTGGCCTGGGGGTCTTGTGGAGGGAAACAAACCACACAAACACTCTTTTCAAAGCATGGCAGAGTCATTGGCCTTGTCCCAGTGGTCACACTGGAGGCTGGAGACGGTGACATTTATCCCTTCTCCCTGACAGCGGCCCTGCAGAGCTGCATCAAGGCTCCAGGTAGCCCTGATACTCAGCCACAGCCCAAGTCCCAGGGCTCTGCGCAGGCTTGCATCCAGCACTAAGTTAGGACTCAACAGGCTTCCATAAGCCAGAGAGCAAACCCCGAGAAACGTAGGTGGATCCGAAGACTTCGGGAGGCAGCCGGGGCATTAGGGCGTGCACCTCAGTAATGCAGCTATCTTTTTTTTTTTTTTTTTAAGATTTATTTATTTATTTGACAGGTAGAGTTACAGAGAGAGACAGAGAGAAAGGTCTTCCTTCCGTTGGTTCACCCCCCAAAATGGCCGCCAGGGCCGGCGCGCTGCGCTGATCCAAAGCCAGGAACCAGGTGCTTCCTCCTGGTCTCCCATGCGGGTGCAGGGTCCAAGCACTTGGGCCATCCTCCACTGTCCTCCCGGGCCACAGTAGAGAGCTGGACTGGAAGAGGAGCAACCGGGACTAGAACCCGGTGCTCATATGGGATGCCGGTGCCTCAGGTGGAGGATTAGCCAAGTGAGCCACGGCGACGGGCCCCAGTAATGCAGCTATGACCGAGGTGTCAGGGGGCCTTGAAACGAGGCAAGGAACTTAAAGGAGTTGAGGGTCAGCACCAAGGAATACAGGTGCCAGGTCCCAAACAGGGCCACATAGTGCTACTTGTATGGCACTTCTATGCAAGTTAGAAAAAGAGTTGCCCTCTCCGAACAAACAGACATTCAGCACCCTGCCTTGAGGAGCAGAGCACCCCGAATACATCATGGACACCCATGTGGCATCCTGGGTCCAAGGCCCTTACCCTGCCCTGTCACTCCTTTGGGTTTCTTTCCAAGTGATCTTTCACGGCCATCAGATGCAGCCCACCTGTGAGTGATGCCCTGAGCAGTCCGTTCCTCACTAGATTGTTTTTGGAGATCACCATCGTTTCTGGCAGAAAGAGGCCTGACAAGATGACATTGAACTCCGTGGGCCGTGCCCAAGGAAAGCCCAGACTTCAGAGCTCGGGGTGTGGGGAGGGAGAGGCTGGGCCTGGAGTCGTGTTGGCATGGGAAGGCTGTCAGCAAGAAGTCATTGTCTCCGGTCTCCTCGTGTGTCCCAGGAAGAACCGGGGACCTGGGAGGGCGAGGGTCCAGCAGGAGCCACATAGTCCTTTAGTGCCACGATGCTGAAGGGGACTGGAGGGCCTGCCTGTCCGGCTGCCTGGTCAGAGGGGTGAGTGTGATGCCACTGAGAACAGCTCGTGTGAGGGCCGGGCGGAGGTTGTGGGGTGCAGGAGGGAAGTTTTGGAATAGACGACTGGAAAGAAAAGTAACAGAAGAAAGACCACTGGAACCTCTCTCGCTTTGGCTTCTGGAACCTTCTCTCTCTCTCTCTCTCCCGGTTTTCCTCCTCTTCCTCCAGACGTTCGTTATTGATCTCTTTGCTGGATGCCCCCTCTTTTGTAAACCTCCCAGTAGTGGAGCTCGGACCTGACCTGTTTCCCCAACCTGCACATCCTCTTTCCAGGTAATCTCATCCACACCTAGAACATGAATTTGTCTTGTCCCAGATTCTGTAGCAAATCAGCACAGGCTGGGGGGCTCAGACAACAAGCACGTGTTTCTCCCAGTTCTAGAAGCTGGTTAAGGCACCAGCACATGTGGTATCTGGTGAGAACCTCTTCCTGGCTTACAGATGACAGTCCCATGTCCTCACGCGGTGGAGCGCTGAGAGAGAGAGAAAGCAAGCTCTCTTGTGTCTTTTCATAAAGGCACTAGTCCCACCCGTGAGAGCTCAACTCATGACTGTCATCAGTCCCAAAGGCCTTGTCTCCAAACATTATCACATTGAGGGTTAGATTTGCAACCGGTGAATTTTGGGGGCACACATTCAGTCCATAGGATTCTTTTTTTGTAAGATTTATTTAATTATTTGAAAGTCAGAATTAGAGAGAGGAGAGATGGGGGGGGGAGGCAGGGAGAGAGAGATAGAGAGATAGAGATAGAGAGAGATAGAGATAGATGGTCATCATTATGACCATCCAAGTTGAAGCTGATGGGCTTAGCTTGGATGAGGCCAACAGTTTCCTTTCTGATTGGTCCACCTCTACCCTTGTCTCCAACCCCTCCATTCAGTTTCTGCATTAATTATATCACATCCCTCCCAGCTTAAAGCCCTCCAGGGAACTTCCATTGCACTTGACAGCTTGACTGAAACAGAACCTCCTTATCTTGCTCTACAAAGCATCCCCTTCCTCCTCCTCTCGCCCAGTGCATGCCAGCACACCGACCTTCCCTGGCCGTCACCTCCTCATCGCAAGGCCCTCTCACCAGATGCACTCTCGGAGCACTCCTCTTCCCTCTCACATTTATAAGGCTAGCTTTTCCCCCGTCCTTTCCCCTAAGTCTTGTGCCTCGCGAGGTCCTCCCCATCTGTCCACTCTGAAGTGCCCATCAGCTCCAGCTCTGCCACATTAGCCTATTTTGATTTTCCATGTAGTACTCATCACTCTGTTTTTCTCATTGTTGTCTCGTGTCTTTCCCTGAGAATGGAGAACTTGTCTCTCTTACCACCGTATGCCTGGCCTGTGAAAGATACTCAATAAATATGCATATTTGGTTCATGAGTGATTAATTGCATGAGGGGGCACTAGGCCCATAGAGGCCTTGGGTCCCATCCTTTAGCTCTGGGTCCCTGAGAAATGTCCATTTATGCAGCCAATCAGTGCACATTTTCCAAGCCCCTACTCTAAGGAAGGCTAATGGTTAAGTGGTCTCTCCCCTCAGAGAACTCATAGTCCTGATGGAATTGTGGGCACAATGCCCTAGGAGAATCCAGGAAAGGGGCCCCTCTACCAGCCCGGAGGAGTCCATAATCTCCCCAATCTCCCAAATGAGTGGCCTACAGAGGGGACACAGCATGTCCAAAGGCCCTGAGATGAGAGAGAGAGAATGTGATATCTGCTTGAGGAGTGAAGAGGAATTCCAATGGCTTGATCCATACAGAAGAGAGACGGGAAGGAGAAAGAAAGAAGGGGGAAGTCGAACAAATGGGGAAAAGCTGCACCTTGTGTTCAGGACTCTCCTGTTTGGAAACAAAGAGGAAGGGGTCCCAATTCTCTCTGTGGCCTTCTCTTGTCCTAGCCCCCTGGTCCCCTTTTTGCTTGTCTCCTGTCCTGCTGGTAGCAACAGGTGACATCCAGAGTGGCTCCATCTCTCACCCCCAGCCGGCCCTCTACAGTGTGGTGGGCTCTTTGCACCTTCAGTGTGATCTTTGTTGGTCGTCGAGGAAACCACGCCACTTTCTTAGAGCTGCAGAACTGGGATGAGAATCGACTCTGAGCTCCTTGGCCTCAGCGTGCTGTCCCACGACCCCTTCTCTCCCGGGGTGTGTCTTCTTAGGCAGCAGAACATGTTCCGGAGGCCTTACAGGCCTGACCCAGCACCTTCCATAGGGCTTCCTACCATGTTCCCTCTGCTCCGAGTGCCTTCTGCAGGCTGTTGGTGCCACCGATGGCCCCAGGCCAAGCTGAGGGCATCTGTTCTGACTTAAAGTATTTATTTTGAGAGTCAAGTGTAGCTGACCGCATGCTTCTTGGCAGAGCTGAGCGGGCAACGGCTTGGCCTCTGGAGGTGCCTGGCCCTGTGAGTTGACTGTCCTGGCTGTTGAGAAGACCCCGCAGAGGGTCCTGCCTGCCTCTAGAGGGTCCCATGCTCCCCGAGTCCCTAGTGAACGGTGATCTACTATGTTACACAGTTGAAGGAGGGGAGGGGAGGGGAGCCGGGGTGGGGCGGTTCCACTTTGGCCCTCTCTGAAAGTTTTGTTGGGCAGATTTGCTTCTCTGGATTTCCATGTGAAGACAATGCTGCCTGCCTCCCAGGGTCCTTGAGAGTTACTGAGAGATCCCTGTGGAGTTGGAGACAAGCCAGCTATGGCCAAACAGAATGTTACAATGATGGGACGAGTGGTGCGCGGGGCAGCTTGGATGTTCCAGGGTGCTTGCCTCAGTGTCCTGAACTGACTCTGAAAACTGGGTCAGCAAGAACACTGGGCAGCTGTCGCTGACCTCAGCAATAAGAGCCCCTGTGGAGCCTTTACTGTTAATAACCATTTCAATGGCTGACATTGTTAGAGGTCGCAGTGCCAGGCCCGGTGCTTTGCAGGTGTGGTCTTGTGTAACCACGTAACCTGCCCTAGGGGTCAGAGTATCATTCGTGTTCCAGATAAAGAATTAGGGCTCAGAGGCATTTAGGAATATAACCCCTGCTCTTAAGTGGCAAATCTGGACTTTGGGTCAGGTTTGTCTGATCCCCAAGCCCCCGTTCTTAACCAGGGTCTTAAAAAGCGATTGTTCCAACTGTTACAGTGCTCGCTGGAAACTGGGATAAGTGTTCAGCAGCCTGCAGCTCCAGTGTCGGCAGCTGCAGGGTGCTGGGGGAGTGTGGTGAAGACAGGAAGGGCTGTGAATCATCTCCACCTCAGCATGCCCACTGCAGTCGCGTGGTTGGGAGTAATCTGGAAACGGAGCGGCAGAGGCAAGTGGAAGGGCTGGAGTCCCAACTTGGCCATTCTTCTGTTGGAGGGTGACTGACTGAACCTGGTGAGGAGCTCTAACTAACCAGAGAGTCAGGCACCTCTGCATTCAGATCCATGTCTGCAGCGAGGTGACCTTGGAGAACTGGCCTAAACCGTCTGTGCCTCGTGTGCCTGCATTATAAAACGAGGACAACAGTTCCTGCCCTGTTAGTAACTCCTGTTATAAGAAGTGAAATAAGCTGACACATGTTCAAAGAAGATCACGGGAAGAGGTGATGTTCAACTCAAAATCATGAAGCCCTAACACTGGTTAAACAGCCCTTTCTCCTCTCCACCGTTCATGCAATGTGCACACCAGTGTTGTGAATCTTGTCCAAAGATAAAGATAATTGCTCCTAGATTTTTCAAGGTTAGTCAGGGCCTGTGGGGAGCAATCCGGACTAGACTAAGTTGCTCGAATTAGGACTTATTCTATGCATCTGCTCTCCCACAATATGGCGCTGGGAGAGAAGTAAACAGCTTCCGCACAGCTGCCTCCAGTTCAACCAATTAACTGTAGGACTTGCTCCTGATTGGAGAGCAGCGTACTCAGCCGAGTTGGGATTGGCGGAGGAGGACTATAAAGGAGGAGAGAGATGGCATGCACCGGGAACATCTATGGGGAACATCTAGCTGAGGGAACACCTGTGCAGCCCCCGAGAAGAGCCGGCCGGCGGTGTGCCGCTCCCCTGCGGAAGTGGGGAATGCGGCCAGGGGGAACTGCCCTTCCACGGAGGTGGAAGGGATAGTAGCCAACCCGGGAAGAACCAGCAGCAAACCCGGGGAGGGCCGAGCAGACGAAAAGAACAGCGCAGGGTCCTGTGTTGCTCCTCCACGAAGAGGGGGAGCGACAAGGGCCATGCTGTTTGTGTAGGGAACTATACCCAAGATATATGTACCTCAACCTTCAACATGGTGGTACCACTGGATTAGACCCATAATTCCCACTTGGAGTGACTAGGGCCCCTCCCCTCCCAACCAGGGCTGGAAAAGAGAAAGGGTGGGAGTACTGTGTGGATAAAAGAGTTAGGCTGTTGGTTTCAAGCCCCTAGAGGAGGGCTCAGGCCATTCTTAAGGCTCTTGGGGATGGAAGGACCAGACAAGAAGGTTTTTTCTTCCATCAGAGTCTGCCTTAGTCCATTTGTACTGCGGTAGCAAAATACCGCAGATGGGGTCATTTGTAAAGAGCAAACATGTATTTTCTTACTGTCGTAGTCAGCTAGTCAGCTTCTTGTCACTAATGGAATACTGAAGCAGGCTGGCTTTATGAGAAAGAGGTTTATTCTGGCTCGCAGGTTTGAAGGTTCACAGTCCAAGATTGGGCAAGCCCGTGGTTCAGCCTCTGTTGATGGTGTGGCACAGAGTGTCACGTGATGAGAGATCTGGAGCATGTCCATGTGTCTGTCTAGATCTACGTGGTCTCTTAGGAAGCCACAAGGTTCTAATCATGGGTGCTCTAACCTAACAACCCAACCCAGTTCCATCACCTTCAAAAGACCCCAGCTCCAACTCTGTGAGATGACTTTCCGCCTCCTAGTGCTATTAACATAAGATGTTGGGGGACCAGCCTTCACAGTTCTGGCGGCTGGGAATTCTGAGATCCAGGTGCAGCAGGACCAGATGTCTGGAGAGGGCTGCTTGCTGCTTCCAGAGTGTTCCTCTGCAGCGCAGGAACCCTGTGTCCTCACACGGCGGAAGGCAGCAGGGGGAGAAGTGCTCCATCAAGCGCTCTGGGAAGGGCACGAATCCACTCATGACTCAGTCATCTCCCAAAGGCCAGTACTGCTGCCTTGCAGATTAATTCAGTATAAGTTTGCAGCAGACACCAGCTCTAATGATGGCGGAGTGAGTGGCTTAAGGACAGACTGAGCTCAGGGGACTCTCCCTGTAGTTTTCTTTGACAGTGCAGCCACTTACTGGGTTCCTTACATCCTTACCAGCAGTAGTAAAGAGAAAACAGGAGAGGGAATGGGTGTGGCTGCTGCTCTCTGGAGAGTTCCCACTTCTGGATGGTGGCTGCCCCTTTGGACTTTTAAATGAGAACCCATGTGGGTTACATGCAAGATGATGTTTGTTAAAGATTCCAGTGCAAGGAGGATGTTGGAAGAGCCCACAGTGGCAAACTCAAAGGCTTAAGGGGCAGGCTATTGATTTGACCCCAGCGAAACCAGTGTTTGTTTGACCACCCCCCCCCCCCCAAGCATCTTCAGGGTAGGGACCTGGCAGCTGTCTGTTCTGTACCTAGCAACCAGTTTTCCCAGTGCCGAGCACAAAGACTGGCACATAGTAGACGCTCCATTCATATTTGCTGAATGCACAACATTGCTTGTGTATCACTGTGTAAACACATTGTAGATGTGCATACACTTTACAAAGCAAAATTGGAGATGTCATAAATATTGTCTCATAAACTAATTTTTCACTTAGCAAAAGAGATTATAAAATAAATGTAAATGTACTTTCTGTTCTAAGCACAGCTTTTGTTGTTGTTGTTGTTGTTAAAGGTTTATGTATTTATTTGAAAGTCAGAGGTACACAGAGAGAGGCAGAGAGAGATAGGAGAGGTCTTCATCCACTGTTCACTCCTCAATTGCCCACAACAGCCAGAGCTGCCCTGATCAAAGCCAGGAGCTTCCTCCGGGTCTCCCACATAGGTGCAGGAGCCCAAGGACTTGGGCCATCTTCTACTGCTTTCCTAGGCAATAGCAGAGAGCTGGACCAGAAGTAGAGCAGCTGGCACTGAAGGCAGTGGCTTTACCCACTACACCACAGTGCTGGCCTCTAAGAACAGCTTTTAATGACTGCATGGCTAGCATTAAATGAATACAGCATAAGCTAATTAGCAAAATTCACATTTTTGGACACCTAAATGGTTTCCAGTCTTTTTGACATTATAGATGACATTGTGATGAACAACCTTTTATTTAAATCTTTGTATTATTTCATTAAATATTATGTCAGTAAAACTTTTTATTATTTCAGGTTAATTTCTGGAATTGGCGTTATTAACTTGAAGAGTGGACATTTTGATAGGGCCTTTATTACATAGTGCCAGATTGTTCTTTTAAAGATTCTTTCAATTAGGTGGCTGTAAATGAGAATGGCCATTTTTACTCTTAACACCCAGGTACTGTCATTTTAATTGAAAAACTACCAACTTGTTAGATGACATAATGTTGCTTTCAAAAAACTAATTTACTTTATTTTTCTTAGCAAATATAAATATTTCTATAACTTCCATCCAGTAGTTTAATTTCGTCAGAATAAATTCCCTCTTTCAAGAGAGCTATCATAGCCTGCCCTTTTAAAAGTCATGTCTTTTTCCTGGCTGAACATTGCCACTGTGTTAAAGTTGGTTCTCTGCCATGATGATTCTCCAGATCTTTCCCCTTCCTGATTATTGTCATCTGGGCTTGATTCAATTTGTGCATGTCCTTCGTTGATTGTGGCTGGTGCTCAGAACTTGGTGTCAGGCTGCACTGCTGTGTCCGTCAGTGCCGGAAGACACCTGCGTGTCTGAAGTCCTCTTCTTTAATGTGTAGCCTGAGTTCAGGCACCTGATTTTTGGCAGTTAGTTCATTTTGAAATTAAACATGAATACATTCGCTTGTTAAAGATGCAATGAATCAAAATATATAGGGCAACGTCTTAAAGTTCTTATCACCTTTTCCTTCATCCTCAGTCTCACTCTTTAGAGCTCATGTCTCTCCTTGGTGTATATAAACACATGTACACTTTTCCTTGACACCATTTTCATATGTCCAGGTCATTCTGCTTTGCATTTAGTGATATTTCTTGGAATTCATGTCAATGTACAGTTACTGGTGGTCCCATGAGGTTACGTCACTTGGTGATAGCATAATATATAATTAGTTTGTGTAAGTACATGCTGATGTTTTCACAAGGAATTGTTTGATCACGCATTTCTCAGAGCAAGGCCCTGATGTGTGCCTAGTAGTTAAGCTACACATAGCTGTATACGTATTTGTAAATGGTTAGGTGGTGTTCCTCAGTGTGGATGTACCACACTTTGTTCATCAGCTTCCTACTTGTCAACATTTAAGTCATTAACATTTCTTACTTTTACTGTTACAAACCATGCTATCACCAGTACTCCTGACATATGTGTATGTAAGTATTTCCTTATCCTAGATTTCTGGATTATCTATTTGGGCCAAAAAAATTGAATTTAAGATTTCTGGTAACCTTTTGCTTGTCTAGTTGTTGTGCTGGGAGGCACATGAAAGTGCTGTCCAGTATAAAATGCAGCCTACTGAACAGCAATGCTGACTTCCGGTCTCCTTCCTCCTCTTCTCTTGACTTTATAACCTGCATATTTGTCTTAACTTTGTAACGTTGATGCCATGCATCCATAGCCTTTTAAATCAATAGCGCACTAAGGTGATGCTGTGACTTGACAGCATAATGACCAGAAGGGAAGGCTTGGCTTCTAGAAGAGTTTTGTGTCATTTTGGTGTAGGCCTAAGAAATAGTAACAGTTGGAGATGTCAATTCACAAAGAATTCACTGGGACTCTTCCTTTCTCATTGGTTCTTGCGTATTTGTCATAAAGTCCCAAGTACTCTTCTTCCCATAATCCTACGTCACAGTCATAGGCTCCCATTCTGGCCCATTCTACTCATTGTTCTTCAAGATTTGTTTCAACCATTTTCAGTGGAAGAACAAGAGAATTTCCCCAGAAAAATGTGGTATTTTCATCAATATTCACTTGAGGTAAAACAAAATTACTCCCAAGAATAACATCAGGTTCTCTAAAAACTAATTAACCTTTTACATTCATATTATAAAATATAATTTAAACCCATAGAAGCTATTTATTATACCTAAAAATCCCATTCTTATTATCCTCCAGATTGTTACCTCCCTCTTCTTAGATCTGTCCTTCCTAGGGTCCTCCAGGAACCTATAAATTTAAAGTTATTGCTCCGTAAGTCCAGGGCCAAGCTGTTATTCTGGGGCTTCCTTTTATTGCCTTATTTGACTCGCTTGGCCTCTGCAAAATTCTGTATTTTCTTCTTTCTGATTCCCGTATGTTGTTAGAGCATATCTCCTAATAGCTTCCAAAGAATGAATACAAAAGAAGGGAAAATTTTGAGTCCTTCATGTCTGAAAGTGGTTTATTCTTCATTCTTCAATGCTATCTCTGCTATAAAATTATATGGCAAAAACACCATCTGAAGCATCTCTATCATCTCCTATTATCCAGGGTCCTGATGAAAAATGGGAATATGTGATGTCAGTCTGTGCCTCTTCCTCTTTAGGCCATCTTTTTTTTTTTTTTTTTCTAAGATCACCAAAAGATTCTATTCTTTACTCTTGATGCTTTGAAATTTTATATTTTTCCCATGTAGCAGTTGTTTTCATTCATCCTATCTTTACAAACTAAAGACTTGCACATTTCAATTTGGGGAAATTCGAACCCCTGGAATTGGTGAACACTACCTTAACGTGGCCCAAGGAGCTTTACAGGTGTGATTCGGCTAAGACTTTTGGGATGAGGACATTGTTCTGCATGATCAAGGTGGGCTCCGTGTAATGAGAATGGTTTTCGTCAGGCGGATGCCGGAG
This sequence comes from Oryctolagus cuniculus, assembly GCF_964237555.1. Classification (NCBI taxonomy): domain Eukaryota; kingdom Metazoa; phylum Chordata; class Mammalia; order Lagomorpha; family Leporidae; genus Oryctolagus; species Oryctolagus cuniculus. Next base: position 17,062,028 of record NC_091446.1, on the reverse strand, counting down.
GGGTCAGAGTCGGAGCAAGCTGCCCTGTGGTGAGGCAGAGGTCAGTGTGATGCGTGCTGAAATGGAGCCAGGGCCACAAGCCAGGGAGTGCAGGCGCCTCTGGAAGCTGGAAAGGATTCTTTCTGCAGAGCCTGGAGAGAGGGACAGCCTTACCGGTCAGGGTGTCAGCCCAGGGAAACTGATTTCGGAATTCCAACCCCAGAACTGTAAAATAATCAACTTGAGGCTGGCATTGTGGTGTAGTGGGTTGGGCCACCACCTGTGACACTGGTGTCCCACAGGGGCGCTTGTTCAAGTCCCAGCTCCTTCACTTCCAGTCCAGCTCCCTGCTAATTGCCTGGAAAAGGCAGTGGAAGACGGCCTGTGTGCCTGGACCCCTGCCACTCGTATGGATGAAGCTCCTGGCTCCTGGCTTTGGCCTGGCCCAGCCCCAGCCTTTGCAGCCATCTGGGGAGTGAACCAGTGGATGGGAGATCTTTCTTTCTTTGTCCCTCTCCCTCCCCGTCCCTCCCTCCCTCGTTCTCCCCATACCCACCATTCTGTGTAATCAGATTTTCAAATAAATATCTTTTTTTTTCCAAAAGAATCAACCTATTCATGTTTTTCAAAAATCATCAATTGTGTTTTGAACATGGCCCCCAAAAGCAGCTTATGTGTTGGAGACTTAACCCCGAAGCAGTGGTGTTGGGAAGGGGCACAGTTGGAAGTCATCCCTCCACAAAGGCCCAGCCATCATGCGTGGAATAGTGTGACTGCAGGAGTGGATCTGTCATGAAAGGGCCAGTTTGCTCCTCTGTCTCTAGCCCTCCCTGTGTGCTCTTGCCATGAGATAACCCAGCAAGAAGAGCCTCTCCAGATGTGGTTCTTGAATTTCCCAGTGTTCTGAACCATGAGCCAATACATATCTGGCTATTTTAAATTACATAGTTTGTGGTATACTGCAATAGCATCACAAAATGGATTAAGTAAGACACCCAGTTCGAGGTTATTTGTTATAGCAATAAGTAGGAGCTCATATTATTGGATATGTTGTAAATTCATTATCATTAGTTCAAAATATTTTCTAATTTCCTCTTGCCTGTTTTTTTTTTCTTCTGACACCAAGTGTATGTCTTTTACAAATACCAACCAATTCTCTCATTCTCTGACAACAACCAAGTGTCCATAAATTCCATTCCTTTCTTTTCTGGCAGTATCTACCCAGAGTTTTTACAGACCAAAGTCAAGTGCTCATTCCCGTACTTCAAGTGCCAGCCACACATGGGGTCTATTTCTGACCAGCAGGCTTTGCAGTGACACATTCAGAGGTTCCCACCTCTCCCTCCTTGGGTTTGATAATTTGCTAGAACAATTCACAGAACTCGGGAAGTGTCTGCCAGTTTCTTGTGTACCCAAGAACAGCCAAATTGAAGAGATGCACATGACAAGGTATAGAATGAGGTGAGGAGAGGGGTACACACAGCTTCTCTTCCTCTCTGGTTAGCACATCAGTGTGTTCACAAACCCTGAACCTGTTTGAACCCTATTTTTGGGGGTTTTAATGGAGGCTTCATTACATGGGCTTGATTGGTTAAGTCTTGGCCTCTAGGGATTGAACTCCGTCTCTGCTGCTTGTGCCCTCTTTGGAGATTGAGGGGTAGGGGCTGAAAGCTCCAACTCTCTCGTGTGGTTCACTTTTCCTGGTGGCCAGTCCCCACTGCGAAGCTGGACAGGGCTCCCCTGCCATGAGTCATTTTGTTAGTATAAAACAGACAGTAAATTCCAAGCGTTTTAGGAGCTCTGTGCTAGGAACTGGAGACAATGACCAAATATTTATATTTACCATACTTTTGATCTGCCAGATTTTATTTTTTAGAAATGTGTTATTTAATTTCTAAATATTTGGGAATTGTTCTAGGTTTGTATATATTTTTTTTTACTTTCAATTCCGTTGTGGTCAGATAATGTACTCTATGGTTTTCATCTCCTGATTTTATTAAAACTTATTTTAATTCCAGCATGTAGTCTATCAGCATGTTTCTTATCTTGATGAATGTGTATTCTGCTCATTCTGGGCATAGTGTTCTTTGAACATCAATTTGATCAATGTGATTGACAGTATTGTTCGGAAATGTATGGCTCATTTCCCATCTAGTCCCTCTTTCAATTGGTAAAGGTGGCAGAAAGATCACAATGCTAAATCTCCAGCCATGAGGGTGAATTTGATCATTTCTCCCCATGAATCTGTCCATTTTGCTCTATCTATTTTTAAGCTCTATATCAGATAAATACATTTATGATTTTTCTGTATCCCTGATAAATTAATACATTTAGTTTTGGAAAATGTTCTTCCTCATCTCTGGTATTATACTCTGTCCTTGAAGTCTGATAATGTTTTGATATTGTCTTATAGTAACTTAATAACTCTAGCCTTCTTATGACTGCTGTTTACATAATGTAATTTTTTCTTCTTTCTTTGAATCACCTGGGTCTTATTATTTAAATCATGTTTCTTGTTGACTGCCTAGAGTTGATCTTTATTAGTATTTTCATAGAATTGTCTTTTAAGTAGCAATTAGCCCATTTACATTTAATGTAATTTATTATATAATTGTATTTTATTTTACTGTTTTCCTATTTGTTTTCAGTTTACCCCATCTGGGTTTGTTTGTTTCTCTATTTCTCTTTGAGGTATTGAATACTTTCAAAATTCCATTTTAATTTTCATTATTATTATACTCTCAATGTTTTTTAAGAGTTAGTTTCAAGGGTTGCAATGTTTCTCTAATTTTTCATAGTCTAGATTTCAAATTCATATAAAAGTCAAGAACCTCACAAATGCAGATTGACCAACCCTCCATACATTATGCTATGGTTTTACTTGTATATATTACATTTATCTCTGTTGTAGCTTTCACACTGCAATTTCTTATTTTTGCTTAAGATAGGGGCATGGGCTAATTTAAATAAATTAATAGAAAGCTAATCTTTCAAATTACCCACATATTTATGCCTTCTGTTATTCATTCCTTCCTGAAGACTCAAATTTCCCCTCACTCTCAAAATTTCCTTTAGCATTTCTCATAGCTCAGGTTTATTGGTGATGGGCTTTTCTGAAAGTATACTTATTTCACTCTCATTCTTGAAAGCTATTTTTGTTGGGTATGGAATTCCTGTGGACAATTTCTTTGTTTTCCCAGCACTTCAAATGTATTTTTCTGTAATATGTACTATTATTTTTTCCTACTTAATGTGTCATTTAAGTCTGGCTGCAACCAATTTTCTTTATCTTTGTTTCCTACCAGTTTGATTGTGATTTGACTAAGGTTGGTTTTCTTTTGTATTTATTTATTTCAGGTTTGCTGGGCTTCTTAAAGTTGTAAACTTATGTTTCTCAACGAATTTGATTGGGAGGGGCTGGCCATTATTACTGCACATTATTTTCCTGCATCCTTCTTTTTATCTACTCCCTTTGAGAATTCTCTTACCTTATATTAGATATTGTCCCCCAAATCACTATGTCTCTGTTCACTTAAAAAATTGTTTTTATTCCTCTAATTGGTTTATTTCTGTCTTATCTTCAATTTCACTGATTACTCCTTTGTTCTAGCCAATCTGCTGTTAATTCCATTCTAAGAAACTTTATATTTTTTTAATTCATAGGATTTCTATTTGATTTTGTATTGTTTTAATTGCTGTGATTTCTTTATTCATATGAACATTTTCATTTACACCCTTGAGTGCAGCGGGAACAGCTTTTTTCAAGTTCTTATCTGCTAATTTTCATATCTGATTCATCTAGTAAGCCTCTAGTCTTCAGCTTTCAGGAATAAATCAAAATTTTCTGTTTCTTCACATGTCTAGTAATTTTGGGATTGTGCCCATGACATTTAGAATAATATAAAGACTTTGGATAATTTTGTAAAAATCTAAGCAAACATTTATACTTCAGCTTTAAAATGTTTTTCAAGTATTTATTTACTTATTCTCATTTAAAAGACATGGAGAGAAAGATTATCCATTTGGTGGTTTACTCCTCCAATGCTTGGCACACTCAGGGCTCAACCAAGCCAAAGTCAGGAGCCTGGAACTCCAGCTGGGCAGGGATCTGAATACTTGAGCCATTGTTTGCTGCCTCCTAGGGTGTGCATAAGCAGGAACCTGGATTAGAAGCAGGGGTGGGACTTGAACCTAGGCCCTCTGACGTGGGATGTGGTCATCCTAAAGAGCATTTTAACTGCTGAGACTTTGGACTTTGATGTAATAGTCTGGAAAAAAAGAAGTTATGTGTGTGTTTCTTTAGCAGATTTTTCACTTTATTGGACTCAGTTTTCAGACTTTAAGTCGTTTGTGGTTGTTGGTTTAGCTAGGTTGCTTGGAGTCTGCGCCACATCAGCATAATTAGGAGTTGGTATGGTTTATAAAATTGAAGCTTTCTCCTCTGCTTCTCTTGCTTCTGAGACATTGCTTCTCACCTTTAGCTTCTATGACAATTTCTGTCCTGTGGACTGTCAGACCAGTGAGATCGTTGGTTCCTACCCAGGTTTACTTGCCCTCCCTGGCACTTCCTGTCCACGGATGAGGAGCCGTAAACGTGTCAAGACCACCTACCACTGCTCTCTCTGTCCGAGTGCCAACTTTCTTCCAGGTTCTGTCTGCTTTGGTTACTCTCCGTCTCTCTCAGGTGACTGCTTCATTTATTTCACAGTTTGTATTTAGTATCTGAAGGAGGTTTATATCAAAGGGAACTACCCTGCCATTATGAGAGGGAGGGAGGGAGGGAGGGAGAGAGGGTAGGAGAAAGTCCCATCTGCTGATTCACTCCGCAAATGCCTGATTCGAGAGCAAGGAAGCCAGACCATCCAGGTCTCCCCTGTGGGTGAAACAGAATCACGTGGGATCGCTGCTGCCTCCCAGGGCTAGCATCACAGGAAGCTGGAGTCAGGAGACAGATTTGGCCATCAGTACCGTTACTTCAATATGCAGTGTGGCATGGGAGACCAGCAAAGCAGCTCCTGGCTCTGGATCAGCGCAGCTCCAGCTGTTGCGGCCATCTGGGGAGTCAACCGGTAGATGGAAGACCTCTCTCTGTCTCTACCTCTCTCTCTCTCTCTCTCTCTTTTTCTCTTTCTCTCTCTCTTTCTCTCTCTCTCTCTCTGTCTGTCTCTTTCTCTCTCCCTCTGCCTCTCAGTAATTCTGACTTTCAAGTAAATAAATATTTTTAAAAAATATATGTAATGTGGGTGTCCTAACTGCAAGGCCAAATGTGCATCCCCTCCCCTTAGGCTTTTAACACACGCTCTTTAAACTTTTATCTTCTGTCGGTGTCTAAGGTACATATACACAGACATACACTGTGATCTTAGCTTGCTTTTACTAACCCCTTCCCCATCTCCTTGTGCTGTCATGTTGGCATCATTGGAGATTTTTACAAATATTTTAAGTTTTTTTTGACTTCTTTTTTTCAAGGATTTATTTATTTTATTTGAAAGGCAGAGTTACAGAGAGAGACAGAAAGAGACACAGTAAGAGCTTCCATACACTGCTGCATTCCCCAGATGGCCACAACAGCTAAGGCTGGGCCAGGTAAGCCAGGAGCTTCATCTGGGTCTTCCATGTGGGGACAGGGACCCACGCACTTGGGCCATCTTCTGCTGCTTTCCCAAGTGCATTAGCAGGGAGCTAGAGCAGAAGTCAAGCAGCTGGCGCACGAACCAATGCCCACGTGGGACACCCGTGTCGCGGTGTCTGCTTAACTCACTGTCGCACAATGCCGGCCCCCCCACAATTTTTTTTAAAGCCATCTGTTTCCTCTGCTCTGCTTCATACATTCCTTCCAACAAGGTGACATCTGGACCAACAGTGCTGTTAGATGAAGTTTACAGCAACTATCTTCTGAACTCGTTGTCAGTCTATACTGTATTCTGTCTCAGTATCCTCTCAGCTTTCTGAATGATGAAGTTATTCATCTATTTCATGTTCTTTATTAGCCCAGCAATAAATTAGCTCTATGTCCAGGATTTGATTCTCAAGAGTTTTATGTGACTGTCTTTTGCAAATCCTAATATTTTTTCTCTTGCCCAAGTTAATTCCTCACCTCAGATTTAGTTCTTATGTTTAACATTGGCACCTATCAAATATATTATTATTCTCAACCATCTCTTTTCCTTTATGTCCAAGATTCTGTTTGTTCTTATATTTGACTTGGGAGTTGCTACTATGCTAGTATCTTATCGTGGTATTGAAGTAAAGAAACTTGAATTATATCTTTGACCCAAAACTTAGAAGACCTTAAAAAGAATACACGAGGCTGGCGCCATGGCTCACTTGGCTAATCCTCTGCCTGCGGCACTGGCACCCTGGGTTCTAGTCCCGGTCGGGGCGCCGGATTCTGTCCCAGTTGTTCCTCTTCCAGTCCAGCTCTCTACTGTGGCCCAGGAGTGCAGTGGAGGATGGCCCAGGTCCTTGGGCCCTGCACCCCATGGGAGACCAGGATAAGTACCTGGCTCCTGGCTTCAGATTGGCGCAGCGCACCGGCCACAGCGGCCATTGGGGGGGTGAACCAATGGAAACCGAAGACCTTTCTCTCTGTCTCTCTCTCTCACTGTCTACTCTGCTTGTCAAAAAAAGAAAAAAGAAAAGAAAAAAGAATAAATGAGGGGTCAGCACTGTGGTGTAGAGGGTAAAGCCACCATCTGCAGTGCCGGCATCCCAGATGGACTCTGGTTCCTGTCCCGGTTGCTCCACTTCCAATCGAGCTCCCTACTAATGGCCTGGGAAAGCAGCAGAAGATGGCCCAAGTGCTTGGGTCCCTGCCACAGCCCTGGAAGAAGCTTCTTGTTCCTGGCTTTGACCTGGCCCAGCCCTGGACACTGGGGCCATCTGGGGAGTGAACCAACAGATGGATTCTCTCTCTCTCTCTCTCCCTCTCCCTCTCCCTCTCCCACCTCCCCTCTCTGTAACTCTGACTTTCAAATAAATAAGTCATTTTTTAAAAAAGGAATACATGTGAAATATCACAGAACAAATGAAGTGTGGACATTGTGTGTCTTGGAAGACATCTGCAGGCTGTGATTTTCACTCGTGTTGGGAAAATGGCATGAAGGGTCCTGAAACTTGATAGGCGTAGATCAGGGTGGACTTCTAAGGAAGACAGCCTTTGCCCAGTGGTCTTCTTTGGATCTGTCAACCTTTAACACCCTATTTGTACGTGACATTGAACTCTTCAATCCAGGAACGTAACAGGCACCACGTGGCATAATCGGGTGCAGCTGAGCCTGGCTGGTGGCGACCTAAGGGCTCACACCCCCTGTCCTGGTATCAGCTGTGTCTCTCAAGACCCACAATCCATCAAATGAAATGGATGTTATCCCTGAGCGTCACATGGTGGGCCCGCCCGTATGGCATCATTTTTCTTGTCCCGGTTTCCCAGGGCACACTGCTGGGCCCTAATTTCTGTTCTCATGGACTCTGCTGGGGTTGCAAACCCTTGGAAGTAGGGAAAGAGCACAAGCAGCCTTAGGAGCGTGGAAGCCGCTCACTGCACTGATGTTCTCTCTCTTACACGGTGTTTCCCTCAGGATAGCTCTAACCACTACTCGATCCAGCCCACTGTTCTTCCCTCAACAGCTGCGCCCAGCGGGCCATCGCACACATTTATTATTCTTTGGGTGACCAAACTTCCCATCAGCCTCTTTGAATTATTTTATTATTTTTTTTTTGAACTTCTACTTTTGCCCCTATTCCTGTCATCAAGGCTGTCTCAAAAGTAGCAACAAGCATCATTAATCTGCCCTGGGTGTGTGTCACTATACTTGCTTCCCTGTCTTTTTTGAAGTTAGAAATGTGGAGGATTTTTTTTTAAATCTTTTAGGAAGTTGCACAATTTTCTTGGGAAATCAGCATGAGGAAAATATTTGCTAGCATCTGACTTCCCTCCAACCAAACCCACCTGCTCCGGAAAAACTGCCAGAGAGACACATTTCCAAGAAGGTTCTTTTTGGAGACAAAAATGGTTATCTTGTTTGGCTATTGCCTAATGTACTCAGAGGACAAACAAAAAATGTCAGCGATGTACTTTGATGATTCAAAAGAGCTGAGGCCAGAGGAATGGCATCTTAAGGAAGTAATGTCTCCTTTGATAAGACTCATTACCATGTTTACGGAGTGGCTATGGTAGGCCAGGCCCAGCACGGGAATATCTCGTAACCGCACAGGCAGGTCCAATTGCCACCATTTTCTTTCTATAGCTGATGATGATGTCTGATGATGATGATGATGACTACGACGACAATGGCTACCATTACTGAGCACTCACATGCTGGGCATCTGACTTGCCTGTTCATGCAAATCTCACGCAGCCCTCATGGGTTAGAAGCTAATGTTGCTGGCACTGTGGCTCAATAGGCTAATCCTCCGCCTTGAGGCGCCGGCACACTGGGTTCTAGTCCCGGTCGGGGCGCCAGATTCTGTCCCAGTTGCCCCTCTTCCAGGCCAGCTCTCTGCTGTGTCCCGGGAGTGCAGTGGAGGATGGCCCAAGTGCTTGGGCCCTGCACCCCATGAGAGACCAGGATAAGTACCTGGCTCCTGCCATCAGATCAGCGCGGTGCGCTGGTTGCAGGGTGCCAGCTGCAGCGGCCATTGGAGGGTGAGCCAATGGCAAAGGAAGACCTTTCTCTCTGTCTCTCTCTCTCTCTAACTATCCACTCTGCCTGTCAAAAACAAAAACAAAAACAAACAAAAAAAGAAGCTAATGTTACCCAGGGCCGCCTGGCTGCGATACACTTACATTTCCCATCTGATTGCTTTGACCATTTAAAAAATATTTATTTATTTGAAAGGAATTACGGATGGGGGTGGGGGGTCTTCCATCTGCTGGTTCACTCCCTAAATGGCCGTAGCAGCTAATGCTGGGCCAGACTGAAGCCAGGAGACAGGAGCTTCTTCCGGGTCTCCCGAGTAGGTGCAGAGGCCCAAACACTTGGGGCATCTTCTGCTTTCCCAGGTGCGCTAGCAGGGAACTGGATTGGAAGCGGAGCGGCCAGAACTCGAAACAGCAACCCTATGGGATGCTGGTACTGCACATTAGCAGCTTAACCTGCTAAGCCACAGGACCAGCCCAGGCCTTGACAATTTTATATGGACTTTCTCATGGCCTGATTTCTATGAACTCTGTAAATCCTTTCCATTTTTGGGGCACAGATAGACTAAGCAAAACCTTTGCCTGCTGTCATCAAAAGGGCTCATCAAATATCAATCCCTACCTTAGGTTTTCAAAATCTCCTAATGTCAATCACTGGGGCTACTTCCCGCTGGTAAGGCAGATGCATGACCCTTGCTGTCCAGTTAGAGTTCTCTATCTCCTTGTGCCTAAAGATGTGCATATGAACTGAGGTTAATACAAATCTTTCCAGGCTCTCTCTCTCCAAGAGCTAGAAAGGGGATAGTCTTCATTTCCTGGAGTTGTGCAGGTTGGATGAATGTGAGTATGGAGCAGGAAGTTGCCACCTTCCTTGCCACATAGAGGAAACCTGTCTGCAGAATAAGACTGATGCAGAGAAAGGCGGAGTGAAAAGAAGGAGAAAGAGACCAAGATGTAACAGTTTCATTTTAGCTTTTGCATCCAGCCATCTGGAAAGGCGGTTCTACCCCTGGATTTCCTAGTTATCACAACAAACACATCTCACTTCTTTCTTAGGCTGGTTTGAGCAGGCTTTCTGCTACCTGTAGCCAGTAGCCTCATTCTCCGGAAGAAAAACAAAGCCTTGATTTTTAGTGGTGGCCAGTTCCTAGGGTGTCCACATGGCTGATTTCAAGCTTCTGAGCTTTAACTGTTGGCTTGCAGATTTCTGAATATTTAGCAGTGGACTTTATGTGTGCAGGTACCAGCCAGCTTCAGTACAGCACTGCTTACAATTTAGAGCTGCAACGAACTTGTTTTCCCATGGGGCCATTCAGATGCCAGCAGTGGGAATCGGGACTCTTGGCTGATCTGTTTCTGCTCTTTGGCATCTTGACCTTCTCAGATCTGCACAGGCAGTCTTGGGGGGGAAGGGAAATGCTTGATAACACTCGCCCTGGACACTTTCGGTTTTAGGAATGAAAACTTCAGATTGTATTTTCTTTTTTAAACTTAATTTCTTTTATTTATTTATTTGACAGATAGACAGTGTGAGAGAGAGAGACAGAGAGAAAGATCTTCTGTTTTCCATTGGTTCACCCCCGAAATGGTCACTATGGCTGGCGCGCTGCGCCCATCCGAAGCCACGAGCCAGGTGCTTCCTCCTGGTCTCCCATGCGGGTGCAGGGCCCAAGCACTTGGGCCACAGCAGAGAAATGGACTGGAAGAGAAGCAACAAGGACTAGAACCTGGTGCCCATATGGGATTCCAGCACCGCAGGCGGAGGATTAGCCTAGCAAGCCACAGTGCCGGCCCCTCGGATTGTATTTTCAATGTGTGGTCTATTAGTTTGCTTTGCATTACTGTAATTAAAGAACTGAGGATAGGTAACTTTATAAAGGAAAGGGGTTTGGTTAGCTCACAGCTCTGGAGGCTCAAGGTCACAGCCATGGCATCAACTTGGCTCTGGTTGGGGATCTCATGGGTGATGGTACCACGGTAGTGAGAGTGTTTGCAGGTGCAGGAGCTCACACCATACCACAGGAAGCCAAAGAGCCAATCCAAGGGTTGGGCTCATTCTTAAACAATCTGCTCTTGAGAGAACTGACTCAAAGTCTCACAAGAACCACCTTAATTTGGTCCCTTCTGGGGGCACACCCAGTGATTTAAGGACCTCACATTAGGCTCCACCTCTTCACACTACCACACTGGGGACCAGACTTTCAACCCCTGAACGCTTGTGGGACAAACCACATCTGAACCATGCTTTGTGATACCTGGCAGCTCCTCTGTCATAATCACCTGCTAATCCAGAGACTGCACAGGAGCTGGCTCTTGCAACACATGCGGCAGTTAACAGACGCACACTGTCCCCTGGCCTTTGTCTTTGCCTGGCTCGGTGCACCTGCTGTGTGTTCCAGTAGGGCTGTGGTATGGCTCAGTGCCGCATGGGATTCCAGTGTGGGTTTTGAGAGGATCATGGGATTATTATTATTATTTTTTTAATGTACGGTGACGTCTGCTTTTCTTAAAATTCAGCAGTGTAAAGGGGCCAATATGGGTGTGAGGAGAATGTGGGGGACTTTGTGTAGATTAATTAGTGTTCTCTCTCCTCTTATGCCCCACTATAATCTTGTGTTTTCTTCCTGAGTGGCTTTTCTTGAACCTCTCTGAAACTTAGTTTCTCCCTCTTTGAAACGGGAATAGAAGCGCTCAGCCCGTAGTGTTACGGGGAGGAAACATTGCCCCAGCATCGTCAGGCTGTTTCCAGCTCACTTCTTCCCGCTCAGTCCTCTCTGGGTGGCTGGCTGCCCCTCAGTGGAACTACCAGGGCCCCCACAGGCTTGAGAGCCCCCAGGACAATCTTTTAACTCCACCTCTAGGTTTCTAAGAGACCCACTTTCTGTGTTGATGTCTGTGGACTCTGCAGTTGATTTTTCTGTCGTGAGGTCATCTTATTGACCCATTTCCTGGGGCTGTTTCCTTGGGTCCCACAGATGGCAAGGAAGGGGAGTCACTGCTGACAGACTGCGGGACGGGTCTGCGTGTGCTCTCCCTGGTAGCTGCAGCTGATCCCGCGTCCACCAGGGCGGTGACTCACCCGGATTAATTGCGCTGCAATTATCCTGGGGAGCTGAGTTTCCTCTTGATGTCTCCCGTCTGGTTTCCTTTTGACCCGCACAGCTGTCTCATAAAGATGGCTTTTGCAATTTCTTACTTAATGCAGTTCATTATTTCCAGCGCTGCCTTCTGCCTTCGGTGGCTGGAGATTTTTCTGATTCCGACTTGGAGGCTTTCATGAGTAGTGTCTTCAATCAGGGCTTGGTGCTGCCTGCATTGTCTGTAGGAGAAATTTTATTTGCAAATCAGAAGAAGTTCACAGAGCGAGTGGCGGTGTTGCTTCGCGGGCTGGCGTTTTCATCTTCCCCGCGTGTCTCCCCAGTCACCTCCACGTGCCTCGGTTGAGGAAGAAAACGTCCCTCTCTCCCAGACCTCCCCGAGAGCCGCGGAGACAGAGCAGTCGGCCTGCATTTGTTTGCTCCTTAGGCGTGCTAATTATCTGCAGAGGGCTGCAGAAGGCGCCGTGGCTGCTCTCTCCGCATCTTGCCCCACGCTGGGTCACGCCACAGAGACCCAGACGTCTGGAGCCCTGGAAGCTTCTGATGTCAAATGTCTTTAGGAAATTACAAAAATCAAACCAACTCACCTAAAACTTTGTATTCCCCTCAAAACTCAGCGCAGCCCCGAATGGCTTGTAGAAGCCTCTGTGACTCGCACTCAACCTTTCTAGGCTGAGGCCAAATCTAGTCCTGACCTACAATTTCTTGCTCAGTGGTGACTTTGCCCCATCAGCTGGCTGGATTTGATTGAATAGTGAACTTCTTTAACTCTACTAGGAATGGGCTGTTGTTACAGAGGGGAGCAAAAGCCTCTTTTATCTTCAAGCTCATTATCGCTATCCACAAAAGATAGCTGGGAATAGAGAAAAGGAACCACCTTGGGAAGTTAGACACAGGTGGTGGAGGTGACCTAAGGACCCCAGGTGCTCAGTGACATCTCGTAAGCTCTAGCAGAACCCACACATTAAAACGATGCTGGGGCCAGTGTTTGACACCAGGTGAGATGTCTGCATCCCCTAAGTGTCTGGTTCAAGTGCTGGCTCCTCCACTTCTGATCCGGCTTCCTGCCAATGTACCACCAGGTGATGGTTCGTGTCCTTGGGTCCCCGCCACCAAAGTGAGAGACCTGGATGGAGTTCGAAGCTTCTGGCTCAATCCCGATTATTGTGGTTCATTTGGGGAGTGAACTGGTGAATGGAGAATCTCTTTCCCTGCCTTTCAAATAAAATGAAAATAAATAAATAAAAAAACAAACCCAGGAGCCAAGATGTTTGAGGGGAGCCAAGAGAGAAGAGTGGAGCAGGTGTTGTTGCAGAGTGGATTAAACTGCAGCTTGGGAAGTCGGCATTCTCTGTTAGTCCTGCCTCCTGTGCGTCAGCCTCCTGCTAATGTGCGTCCCGGAAGGCAGCCAGTGATAGTTTGCATCCTTGGGTCCTGCCACCCATGTGAGAGACCTGATAGAGTTCTGGGTTCCTGCCTTCAGTTTGGCCTAGCCCTGGTTGTTGTGGACATTTGGGAAGTGAACCAGTGGAAGATTGCTCTTTTTCTCTCCCACATACTCTCTCTGTTGTTCTATTTTCCAAGTAGCTGGAAGATTAATTAATTAATAAACATTCAAAATTGGCTGACTTGATTAAAAAAAAAAAAAAAGACTGGATGGAGCAGGCAGAGAGAAATGGAAGGAGTGTCCATGACCAGAAGCAGTCCCCGGGGGTAGGTAAGTGATCACATGCCATGGCCAGGGGCCAAGGGATTGACTTCCAAACAGCAGAGGGACAATGGAGGCAGAAGTCGGCGAGGAAGGAGAAAAGGAGGATGACCGTGGGGTGAGGAGCTCAGAATCCCTGCACACCACAGCAGTCCTTGGGGATACCGGCCTAACGCACTGAGATTCTGATGTGCATGTTAGGGTTCAAGGGAGGTTGCAGAGAAATAGCCAGAACTAGTCGAAGAATCGTTGCATGTGGTACTCAAAGAATTAGACCCACAACTGTCCCGGAAATCCCCAAGATCTAGAACAATTCAGTTCTCGATGATGGTGAGAAGTTAAGCATTGCTTCTGAGGACGTGGTCGCCACATTCAGTTGATGAGATCAGCCCTGATAAAGACTTCACGAAGTCTTAATAATAGTTACCCCAGGTCTGCTACATCAGCCCTGTGTTGGATGCTTTATTGTCAGTGTCAGCCATTTTCATAAAGCTGCACGGGGTGAGTCTTGAGTTGGCTGGGACGGTGCAGAGAGGGAAGGGTGATGGTGAAAATTCTCATCTCAGAGAATTTTCTTAAGGGTCTGGGATATGAGTGGGATTTGAAGGATGAAGAGCAATTGGACAAGAGTGGACACACGTGGGGGCTGCTCTATGACTCCTGTGTGTAGGAGCACCACCTGGCTGGGTGGTTTCTGTCAGTTCTTCCTGCACACAGCAGGAATTGCATTTTTCTGGCATGGGGAGAGAGGAAGAGAGCAGAAGTAGTCCTCTTAGCAAGGCTTCAGGAGGCCAAGGGAGAAAATCCTTATACGTGGGGTTCTTGGAGTGTTCAGATTCTTGAGCTGGGGTGTCCATGGATGACAACTCTTGGGGGAGCCTGAAACCAGAGATTATTGTGAGATTCCTGGCTCTGTTGGTCTCAGTGTTACCATCTGACACTTCCTGTCCAGGACCAAGGTGGTGAAGGGTTGGAGTCGTGGCTATACATTTATTATGTAGGTTTTTAAAAACAAGGAGGCCCTTTGTTTTTAGGCACAAGCATCAGCTAAGAAGCCTTGAATGCAGGCTTTGTATTCTGGTGTCAGTATTGCCAAGTATCTCTTGAACTTGCTAACAAGAAGAGACCAGAGGTGCTGTGGAGCTGGCTGCCTCCTCTTCTCTGAAGAAATGAGTAAATAAATAAAGGTTGCTCAAGCCACTTCTACTTCTCTTCAAACTAGTTCCCTGTAGAACCACAAAAACAAACAAAAGAAGATGTACTGGGCTGTCCAGGATGGCTGATGGAGATGTTGTGACTATAGAGGTACAGCAAGCGCCTTTTAGCCGTGGAGCCCAAGTGTGGCCACTTCAAGTGGAAAACCCCAGTGGGGGCCTCGCTCAGTGCCTGAGCTGATGAGAAAGTAGTTGTGTTCCCAGTTTAGGGGAGAGGACAGATAAAAGATGTCGCAGTAGCTCCGATACAAGGCAGAGTAGGTCATGTGCTTGGCAAGGGGCTCGGATGAAGAGAAAGTTAAATCCACTTGGTAGAAGTCAGTGGCTCTTGGCCGGCGCTGCAGCTCAATAGGCGGCACCGGCACCCCGGGTTCTAGTCCCGGTTGGGGCGCCAGTTCTGTCCCGGTTGCTCCTCTTCTGGTCCAGCTCTCTGCTGTGGCCCGGGAATGCAGTGGAGGATGGCCCAGGTCCTTGGTCCCCGCACCCACATGGGAGACCAGGAGAAGCACCTGGCTCCTGGCTTCAGGTTGGCACAGCGCACCAGCCTCAGCGGCCATTGAGGGGGTGAACCAACGGCAAAAGAAGACCTTTCTCTCTGTCTCTCTCTCTCACTGTCCACTCTGGCTGTTAAAAAAAAAAAGTCAGTGGCTCCTTAGAGAAAGCCCACTGTCAAATGCTTGGAAGAGAGACTGCAGGTGGAGATGACATTTGCGCAATGGCAGGATTTCCTTCACTCATTGTTTGAAGGATAACGATTATTTGTGATACTTTTAAATTATAAAAATAACACACTCTCATTATAGAAAACATTAATACATATAAAGAAGAAAGTTAAAGTACTCATAATTTTAGCACCCAAAGGAGGAGAAGACCCACAGGTAACATTTTGATGTTATTTTTCCCAGACTTTTAATTGTGTGTACCTGTGTATGTATTTCACATACACACACAGGCACGTATCTCACAAAATTGAGTTTATAATGAGTCAGCACTTTTGAGATCTATTTAGCTAATAGAGCAATGGGTTTTCACATATCATTAATTCTTCTTCAAGGACGTATTTAAAAAGTCATTGCATGCTCATACAGCAATGTAACTATTTTCCGCTTAGATATTCAGTTTGTCTCTATTCTCTCACAATTATGAATACTGTTTTGTTGAACCTTTGTACACAGAAGTCAAATAGAAAGGCCTCTTGCGGTCCAGAGTTCAGGATGAGGGTGGAGACAGTGGTGGGCATGGTGGCACGGTACAGACATCCGTGTGAATGAGTGTGTGGAAGTGGACACTTAGACGTGTGTGTAAAGGGCAAGATGTACTGCCCGGCTGGAGAGTAGGTGTAGTGGGGGCAGTGGGCATGAGCAGGGAGATCGAGGCAGGTTGTAAAGAACTGTGATTGGCAGGCCGAGCAGTCCGACCAAAGGGCATGGAGAACCCCTGGCGGGCTTTGAACAGGTTAAGAATAGGATGAGAAAAGCATTTATTGTGATGAATCTGAAAGTGAGGGTAGAGTGGAGAAAGGGAAGAGGGGAGAAAATGGAGACTGGGAGATGGGTTTAGAGCCCACGGTAAGAGTGAAAGCAAGAGGCGGTGCCTGACCCCCCATCCCTACGCCCACCTCCACCCACAGGGCACAGGCAGCCAGCATGGGGCGGGGTGGCCCGAGGCCATGACCGTGACTCAGACACTCGCTGGGAATATGGCCAGTGAAGACTGACTCCGAGTCTTGCTAGCTGGGGGAATGGAGACAGCATAAGGAAGTGGAGGCCCGGAAGCAAGGGTCACTTGTGCAAACTCGTGACCGAGTTAGAGGTGACGCTGGACCAGAAGCCAGCGACTCTGTCTTCTGGTTGGGAAAGCGTTACCATGGCGGCTGTTGGCAATCCTGTGTGGGATGAGGCTCAGCCATAGTGGGCCCAGGAGCCTGTGTCCACAGATCATGCAGAAGTGAACTCCTGTTGCCTGGGACTTTGGCCCTTCATTGCTTGTTGGAACACAGGGTGAGGGCTGCCCAGGCATTGGGGGAAAAAAAAGATCCGACTTCTGTCCACGTTCTTCAAACTCGGCTCTTCTCTGGGCCAGGTTGACTGTGCAGGGCCGTGAAAGAGGACACAAGAAGTCTTTCTCGCCACTTTGAAGGACAGGGCAGAGACTTGTCCTTTTGCAAGGACCGCAGCTGGTCCCTGACCCTTGCCCGCATCTCCTCTCAGGGGACACTGGGGCACACGGGGCCCTCCTGGGAGGTAGTAAAGTTTGTTCCCTTGGACGGACATTTTGATACACAGGCATGCACGGTCCCTTTTCATCTCACGTTGAAACTGCACTTCCCCTCCCTTGATTGGTTTTGTTGCATCAAACAGTTTTCAACAGTTTCAGAAATCAAGACCAGTGCATGATAACAAAAATAAAAATAAAAACAAAGAGAGAGAAACAAAAAAAGAGCCCTCACCTGCTCTCTCCCAAGCATTTCAGGGCTGCTTGGGAAATTGAGAGCTGTGCAGGGGATATTGGCGGTGAACAACCGTGGAAATAAAAAATGATTTTTGATCTCAAGGCCTAATATTATTCATATTTTTTCATAGCCTCAAACAATGTCTTCAGATAATTCAGGTAAAGGCAAGCCAGAAACAAAACAACATCATAAAGGCATTATTATATACAGACACTTTCAGCTATGCTACACGCCTCCCAGTGCCTTTGAACCGCGTGTGATGAGAGAACCGGCTCGCACTCCAGGGAATACTCTTGGAGCTGTTTTTCCTTCAACAGAGGGTAATGAAACAAAATTCTTTGGCTTTAGATATGCGCTCGACACTGGCTCCACTGAGCCGTACCCCTTCTTTGGTGTTTACCATCCATCAGGGCTCCATTTGGGAGGCCATGGGCCGGGCTGTGACATGCCCAGGTGCGCTCCCCACCTGCAGTGCAAGGTCCTTAACCTTGGGACCCGGAGTTTTGGGCCGGCCCTCTGTGGGTGGCTGGGGGTTATGGAACTGAGAACACAAGTCTTTCATCAGCAGCAGAAATTTGGCAAGGGCACCTTCCCAGCACTATTTCCCCTGCAGATAACACCAGCCAGCGTCATCAACTTGGAGGAGGAATAGGCACTGGGATGTGCTTTGAAAGGGCAGAAGAAGCAGAGAGAGGAAGGAATCGTTCTTTTGGGAAATCTCTCCTTATTGCAACTCTCTGTTCTCTGGCTTGGACGAGCCTGTCCTGGCTCAGCCAAGGACCTCCTCCCACCTCCCCTGAGTTCCACTGCTGGATTCTTCACCCGGGCCAGGCTCTGTAGTGTATGCACGCACTGTGAGTTCAAGTCCGATGTTCCTAAGCGAGTCTTTGCAGCTGCCAGGACCTCAGAACTCAGGCGGATCCTCGCCTTCCACAGCTCAGCCGCTGTGGCAATCATTAGCTACCTACTGTTTACTTCCTGGACTGTCAGAACTTCACACTGACTCTGAAATACACTTGCTACCTTTGTTTTCTGTTACCTCTTTCCAGCACCCTCTCCGCATGGTAGGGGGGTAGGCATTTAGTTAATGTTTGTGAATCACCTGATCATTCTTCCTCCATCCTACAAGGAAAGCAAGAGCTGAACTCACTGATATGAGTCCGTGTAGGCAGAGTTGAAGGCATAAAATTAATTCCAGGAGCTTTGACTCACTTTAGCATAGGGAGGGCTTAGCCGGATGTGGGTTCTCCAGTTGACATGTTTCTGAAGGTCTCTGCTTTGAAAAGTCAAAATGCTCAACGCCACCTCCACTGAGGAGCCTTCCATTGTGTCCTGAACCAAAGAGAATTTACTCTGCACCGTTCAAAACGCAGCTGGCCCACACCATCTCACATTCTAGATGTGCCCACCAGCCTCTCTTTCCGTGGGAGGCCCCAGGGAGACAGGGCCGATTCTCACGTGGCCTTCACACAGTCACCCCGCCCTTGTCCCTTGTGTAGCTGACACAGCTCCATCATGTTGCATGCTAGCAATGACAGTGTGTCGAAGGAATTGACCTGATCCAAAAAGCCTGCTGGGGTTTTGTGAAAAGAGAAAACTTTATCTGGACGGTGTCCACAAAACCCCGGCAAAGCAAGGTAAATACACACTGTGGTTCCACCATCTCCGCTGTGTCCTTCTCTCTCCGAGTGGGTGCCCTGCTCTCCCCACACTGCTAAGTGGGCATTTTGAGTTTTATGGGTTTTTCTTCCCCAGGAGTATTTCCCTCCTGTCCTGGACCAAGTGTGCATTTAGCTAGAACAATCACTCGCTGGAATCTCATTTCAGTTCTCCAAAGGTTAATTGATCCTTTTTCAGGCAATGTTCTCATTTTAACCAAAATTACCCAGCTACTAGCCTTCTCGATTGCAATTATACCCAACGAAAGCCAACTACTGCACTTCATGTATTGGTAATGGCCTTTCTTTCTATATTTTTCCTTAGGGATAAAGTTGAATGGGGGAAATTAGCCACATTAATCTGGAAAAATAGTGAACAAAATACATATTTTATATATAAGAAAAAAAATCCTCCTGCTACCAATTATGATCTTTATTAGAAACAGGTATTTTCACATTATGGGGCTTGTCTTTATATTAAACAGAACAAACCCAAATGAATAGTTACTTAAGAGGATCTTTTTAATAAATACTCAAGTCCATTTTAATATCTAATAATAGTGGCTGCCTCAAGTATTCAAATTTTAGCTTAACCGGCAGGAAAACTGTTTGATGTTTTAATTATGTTCCTGAAAATGCTGAACGGGTTATATAAAGCAATTTGAAGAAAATAAAGAAAAGGAGATCTTTTTTATTAGTAGTATTTCAGGAGGAAAGACATTTTCACATCCCATTAAAAATCTTTTTGCTTTAGAAAACTATCTGCTGATAAACTAAGCCAAAGAAGCATAGGATTTGCATCTGTTACAAGTATTCTCATTTCGGGGGGGGGGGCTGGAAAATAAGGAAAAAGACCTCAGAGGAACTGTATTCCGGGGGGGTGGGGGGGAGCTGTGGAAATTGAGCGTGCCTTGAAAGAAAGGAAGAAAATCTTTTAATTACATTTAAAATTAGCCAGAACCTTGTACTTGTCCCAGAGAGATTCCTGGGAGGGCTGGAACATTTCTGATGAACGGGCTGATGTAATCACTTCAAAAACCCCACCTGCAAGTCTGGACTTGGGAGGAGGCAGTGGGGACATTCTGGGGCCAGTTCCTGCTGGCTCCAGGTCACTCTTCTGGGCAGGAATCAGGAGAGCAGTCCCCGAGGAGAGGGAAGCAATGAGAAGGGAGACATTCCGAGGAATGGAATGGAAGCAGATGTCCAGGCTACGGGGTGGGAGAGGGGCTCAGCTCTGTGTGGACACAGGAACAGCAGAGGGAAGGCGGGTTTGGGGTTAACTCTTTCTTTCCTCACTAGGGAGAGGCCCGGCCTAGTGGGGACCTGGCTCTGCTGACATCAAGTTCAGAGTTTCAGTCTCCTGGAGAACTCTGGGAAGTGATCGCCTACGAGGACATGCGGCCTTTCTCTGCACTGGCTGCCTGGGGCTAGTGCAGGCGGGAAACAAGCAACCTGGGTTGTGAATGAGAGTCCCACTTTCTCCCACATTGCCCCAGCTGCATTCCCAGCCAAATAACGGAGCGTCTGGGAGGTGGACTCAGGGGTTGCTGGGTGATCACGGCCAAGGTAGGAAGCCAGTGTCAAAGTGGTCCATTCTCGTGCACCGGATCAGGGGCTTGTCCCATGCAGGTTCTGGGGCCTGAGTTTCTGCTTTGCTTTACAAATCTTCAAGTGGTGCCCACACTGCTCGGTGACCCCATTTTGAGTAGTAAAGTCCAGATAATTTCCTGCCATTTTGCACTTCTTTATATTTCTGCCTTTGAGGCTATCATGATATACTGATCCCCCCATAGGCAGGAAGGAGTGGGTCCAGCATTCCTGCAGGTGCCAAAATCCTTGAATGCTCAAGTCCTGTGTATTAAATGGGGAAGTATTTGTAGATGACCCACATACCCTCTGTTATACTTCACACCATCTCTAGGCTACTTGTAGTATCTAATACATTGTAAATATTGTGAAAACTGTTATACTGTATTGTTTAGGAAGAAATTGTAATAAAGCAAGGGAAAATAACTGCGTGTTCAGTGCAGATGTAATTTATTTTTCAAGTATTTTTGATCCTCAGCTGATTGAGGCCACAGATTTAGAATCTGCGGAGAGTCAACTGTATTTTTTTTTAAAATGAATAAATTGAACTTAATTTTTAAAAGATTTATTTACTTGAAAGCCAGAGTTAGAGAGGGAAAAACAGAGAGAGACAGAGAGAGATGGATATCTTCCATCTGCTGGTTCACTCCCTAAATGGCAACAACAGCCAGAGCTGGGCTGATCTGAAGTCAGGAGCTTCTTCCAGGTCTCCCGCATGGGTGCAGGGGCCCAAGGACTTGGGCCATCTTCTGCTGCTTTCCCAGGCACATTAGCAGGAAGCTGGATCAGAAGCGGAGCAGCTGGGACTCGAATTGGTGCTCATATGGGATGCTGGTGCTGCAGGTGGTAGCTATACCCATGAAGCCATGCCAGCCCCCACGAACTTAGTTTTTAAAAGTTTTATTTATTTATTTGAAAAACAGAGTTAGAGAAATCCAAGATGAAGCCAGGAGTTTGAAACTCCAACCAGATAACCCGTGTGGGTGTAGGGGTCCAAGAACTTGGGCCATCTTTGGCTTTCCCAAGCACATTAGCAGGGAGCTAGATTGGAAGCGGAACAGCTGGGACTCGAACTGGTGCTCATATGATATGCCAGTGTTGCAGTGGTGGTTTAAGCTGCTGTGCTACAATGCTGACCCTGAACTTAGTTTTTTGAGATTCATTTATTAGAGGAAGAGATGACTTCCATCTGCTGGTGCACTTCCCAATAGCTTGCAACAACCAGGCCTGGGGCAGGCTGAAGCCAGGAGCTCAGCACTCCATCTGGGTCTCCTACATGGGTGACAGGGGCCCAAGCACTTGGGCCATAATCTGCTATTTCCCAGGCACATTAGGAATCTGGATTGGGAGTGGAGGGGCTAACATTGAACTGGCACCCTCTTAATCCACTATGCCACAGTGCCTGCCCTACAACTTCAATGATTATAGCTTAAGTGTTTCTCCTAATAATAGGACCCATGAGTCCAATGGTATATAACATAGGTAGATCCTGGTCTTAGGAAATATGTTGCCCTGTTGAACTTGAATGTTGGTGGCATTTCTTGGTACTCAAAGACAAACCAGCTTGGTGGTGCACAGCTCAACATTTGTCCTTAAGAGTGTAACTTATGGCCGGTGCTACGGCTCACTAGGCTAATCCTCCACCTGCAGCACCGGCACACCGGGGTTCTAGTCCCGGTTGGGGCACTGGTTCTGTCCCGGTTGCTCCTCTTCCAGTCCAGCTCTCTGCTGTGGCCTGGGAGTGCAGTGGAGGATGGGCCAGGTCCTTGGGCCCTGCACCCACATGGGAGACCAGGAAGAAGCACCTGGCTCTTGGCTTCGGATTGGTGCAGTGCGACAGCTGTAGTGGCCATTTGGGGGGTGAACTAATGGAAGGAAGACCTTTCTCTCTCTCTCTCTCCCTCTCACTGTCTAACTCGGCCTGTCAAAAAAAAAAATGTAGCTTATGTCCATGGCACTTCTTTGAAGTGTACTTTGGTTGTTGTGCTGTTATTTCTTTCAGAAAAGCAGGCTGGATTGGTTTCACTTACTTATAAACGAACAGTGATAAAGTCCTGACTAGTGTAGGCAGTGAGTGGGGAATGAGTAACTAAGATCCACTGTGGTTGGCACAGTCTGCCGGGACTTGTACTTTCAGGCAACACGGAAGTGTTGAGCTGAGCTTCATCCCTGGCCTGTTGTGTCATTCTCATCTCTACACAGAGATGTGGAATGCTTCCCTCTTAATACTTCCTCATTTAGCTGTTGAACCATGTGAGCCCCAGCAATGATGGAAAGGACCCAACAATACTGAGTTTCTGTCATGGACTTGACTCTGTCGAATGTAGACCCTTGTAAGCTCTGCAGGAGCCCTGGGAGTGGGTATTATTATGCCCATTTTACAGATGAAGAGGTATGGAAAGTTCAGAGACTTGCTCAAAATCGTGCAGCCACTCTGTGGGTAGGATCAGAATTTAAATACAACCACACTGTTAGAACAGTATTTTTCCATTATTGTAACCTGTCTCTCTAAAGAGAACAGTGGAAGATTGAAAGGGGGTAAATGTAGAATGTACTTGAGAAACTACTACAGCAATTAATGCAGCACTCCTTTTGTCTGACTAGGTATAATTGCATATTTTATTTATTTATTTGAGAGTAGAGTTACAGAAGTTACAGTGAGAAGGAGAGTCAGAGAGAAAAGTCTTCCTTCCACTGGTTCACTCCCTAAGTGGTGTCAATGGCTGGAGCTGCACCAATCTGAAGCCAAAAGCCAGGAGCTTCTTCTGGGTCTCACACATGGGTGCAGGGTCCCAAGGACTTGGGCCATCCTCTACTGCTCTCCCAGGCCACAGCAGGAGAGCTGGATGGAAGAGGAGCAGCCAGGACTGGAACTTGTGCCTTATGGGATACTGGCACCATAGGTGGAGGATAAGCCTAGTGAGCCACAGTGCTGGCCCCAACTAGACATAATTTAGATACATTCTCAATAGATATGTGTTCAATGAAAAAGTGAATGAATGAAAGAAAGTCAAGATTAAACTTGTCTGCTCCTACCTTTAAATAGAGCAGATGTCCTTCCTATACCCTCAGTCTGATGAGTCTTCTAGATGATGAAAAACCTGAGTAAATGATTGACTTTATTTAGGCAGTAATTATGTTTATGTTAATTGCTATCCATAATATATCCAGTAGTATGCCTTGTATGCACCAGCACTGGCCTCATTTTATATACAGGATTTAGCCTAGTCTTTAGTATAATCTTTTTTTTTTTTTTTTTTTTTTTTTTTTTTTTTTTTGACAGGCAGAGTGGACAGTGAGAGAGACAGAGAGAAAGGTCTTCCTTTACTGTTGGTTCACCCTCCAAGGGCTGCCGCGGTTGGCACGCTGGGGCCAGCGCACCGCACTGATCCGATGGCAGGAGCCAGGTGCTTCTCCTGGTCTCCCATGCGGGTTCAGGGCCCAAGGACTTGGGCCATCCTCCACTGCCCTCTCTGGCCACAGCAGAGAGCTGGACTGGAAGAGGAGCAACTGGGACAGAATCCGGCACCCCGACCGGGACTAGAACCCAGAGTGCCAGCGCTGCAGGTGGAGGATTAGCCTATTGAACCGCGGTGCCAGCCTTAGTATAATCTCTACAGATTGAATAAACAGGAAAGTTCAGATAAGTTACTTCACGCAGTGACCCAGCTTGTAAATGGCACAGTGGAGATTCCAACTCAAGACTTGGATTTCCAAGCCCGAGCGCTTCCAACTGTACCACACTGATTGAAGAAGGGACCCTTGCATAGGGCCCCCAAGACTTTTCCCTTCTACTGCGTGTGAACACTGCACCTCCTCACACACATCACTCTGACCTCCAGGAAACCACTGGCAGACGGCTTCCAGTCACTCCAATGGCTCCTGCCTGTGCCTTGTCAGATCACAGGGCAAGGTGGAAGTGCCAAAGAACAAATCCCCAGAGGGTTGTTCAACCAATGGAGGGTGTGAATTGGAGGATAAATATCTCAGCTGCCTTGCCCTTCCAACAATTCAGAAGGAGGCTCCTCACAGTCTCTCCAGGTCTGCTATGGGATTGAACCCCTTTGGCCCACAGAATGGCCTGTCCATTAGCATACCCTTTATTGGTCTTCATTCCCTTCTTCCACCTTGGTCCAGCTCTCACCCTGCTTCTATCTGTGATTTTCTGTAGGCTGTGATTTTGGGAACATCCACACTAAGAAAGACACTGCTTTCTCATTGTCCAGAAGTTAGGGAGCTCCACCATGGTGAGAGTGGCCCCAACATTGATAAATTGTTACAATTGCATTCTTTTTTGAATTACTTATTTGAAAGGCAGAGTTACAAGGAAGCAGAGGCAGAGAGAGAGAGGGAAGGAGGGAGGGAGGGAGGGAGGGAGGGAGAGAGAGAGAGAGAGAGAGAAGGAGGGAGAGGGAAAGGGAGGGAGAGAGGTCTTCCATCTGTTGGATCACTCCCCAAAATGGTCGCAATGGCGGGAGCTGGGCCAATCCGAAGCCAGGAGCTTCTTCTGGGTCTCCCACGCTGGTACAGGGGCTAAAGGGCTTGGGCCATCTTTTGCTGCTCTCCCAGGTCATAGCAGAGAGCTGAATCAGAAATGGAGCAGCCAGAACTTGAACTGGCATCCATAGGGACGCTGGCACTGCAGGTGGTTGGCTTTACCCACTACGGCACAGTGCTGGCCCTGATTAATTGCATTCTTTAATGGGAGAAATGCTTTTTTTCTTGTACCTTGCTTCTCCGGAGGGGGCACTGATTGGTATAAAGAGCTGACATCTTGGTGGTCTTACTCTTTTGAAAGGGTGGATGGATTTTTCAGGGTCTTACAACTCCTGCTGAAGTGGGGCTCCCCAGAGAGTTTGGCAGATGGTGAGGCAGGTTTACCTGCGTGGCCTCTGCCGCTGGTGCCAACCATATGCTGTGGATTTCTGTGCTTAGGGAGGCAAAAGGGGGCTTCTGCCGGCTGTGGTGCTCTTGAAGGCTTTGATGGTAAATAATGGGGAGAAGGACCCCGGGTGACCCTGACCATGCCGCGCTCCAGAGCTTGCTAAGGAAACGTATTACAGGGCTGGCGCTGTGGAGTAGCAGGTAAAGCCACTGCCTGCAGTGCCAGCATTCCATACAGGAGCCAGTTCGAGTCCCGGCTGCTCCACTTCCAATCCAGCTCTCTGCTATGGCCTGGGATAGCAGTAGAAGATGGCCCAGGTCCTTGGGCCCCTGCATCCACATGGGAGACCTGGAAAAAGTGGTGCAGCTTCAGTTGTTTCAGCCATCTGGGGGGTGAACCAGCCGATGGAAGACCTACCTCTCTCTCTCTCTCTCTCTAGCTCTCTCGCTCTCTATCTCTATCTCTATCTCTGCCTCTGCCTCTGCCTCTCCTCTCTCTGTGTAACTCTGCCTTTTAAATAAATAAATAAATCTTTAACAAAAATAAAAAATAAACACTTCACCAACTAAGAAGTGTGGAGAGGTGGGCAGCAGGACAAAGCAGAAAGAATAAGTAACAGGAAGCTGAGGGCTCTAGCTTGAATTACTAGTACTACCCTTGTTCCTTCAGTCAACTTAACGATTATTAAGTGCCTACTGTATGCAGGCATTATCCAAGTGCTGTGCCTAATGCTATCCCTTTAATTACTGGATTCTGGGATGGTCTAGGGGAGGGGATAGGTCAGTTGCGCACCGTGGGACCTTTGGGAGATTGATTACCATCAGATATAGAAACTCCAATTTTTTAGTAGTGGTTTGTCAAACAGACACATAGTGACTGAATGGCCTGGTACTGGGCCCTCTTCTAGGAGCTGGAATAACAGTGAAACCCAATGGATTTCATCCTTGTTGTCCATGAGGTTGACTGTGTTCAGTTTATCAGACTAATGAGCATGTTATAAGCTGGGATGACCACTCCCCAAAAAGAAGCCTTCCCAGGAAACACGACGCGAAGGAGCCTCACCTAGCACTGCAGTCAGAGAAGTCTTCCAGGGGAGACACAGCTGCAAGCTGCAAGGGAGTTATGGGAGAGTGGACTAGATCTTTCCAGAGAGGGAACAGCCTCCATGAAAAGCCTGGGGTGGAAGGGAACGAGGTGTGTTTGAAGAAGAAAAGAAGGTCAGAGTGACTTGAACAAGGAGAATGGAGTGAGAAGGGGTTCAATGCCTTTGACAACTCACACAGGGTGCCGGGTAGGCAAGGCTTCGTAGACAATGAGATCAGGGATTTTATCTTTTTTTAATGATTTATTTATTTATTTATTTTGACAGGCAGAGTGGACAGTGAGAGAGAGAGACAGAGAGAAAGGTCTTCCTTTTGCCGTTGGTTCACCCTCCAATGGCCGCCGTGGTTGGTGTGCTGTGGCCAGCGCACCGCGCTGATCCGAAGCCAGGAGCCAGGTGCTGCTCCTGGTCTCCCATGGGGTGCAGGGCCCAAGCACTTGGGCCATCCTCCACTGCACTCCCTGGCCACAGCAGAGAGCTGGCCTGGAAGAGGGGCAACCGGGACAGAATCCAGCGCCCCGACCAGGACTAGAACCTGCTGTGCCAGCGCCGCAAGGTGGAGGATTAGCCTAGTGAGCCACGGCGCCGGCCTTTTTAAATGATATTTTTAAAAAAATGTATTTGTTTATTTGTTTGAAAGGCAGAATTACAGGGAAAGAGAAAGAGAGTGAGAGCAAGAGCAAGCGAGCCAGAAGCTTCTTCTGGGTCTCCTATGTGGGTGCAGGGGCCCAAGGACTTGGGTCATCTTCCACTGCTTTCCCAGGCCACAGCAGAGAGCTGGATTGGAAGTGAAGCATCCGGGACTTGGCTCCCATAAGGGCTGCACTGCAGGCGATGGCTTTATCCTCTACGTCACAGTGCCGGCTCTGCATTTTATCTTGAGGGCCACTGAGGAGCTTAAAAGGGGGAGCAGCATCACTGTAATGATCGCTGTAGCTGCAGTTTTGACAATGACTGGGGCTGGGCCGTGGCGGATGCTCCAGTATAGAAGGAATTGTAGCAGAGGTATTGATAGAGCACTCTAGGTGATGGCTGAGAGAGTGGAGAGGACTCAGGATGGGAGAGATTAGGGTACAACTGGGCAGGGAGGGCGTGGTGAAGGTGCAACTTGACGGTGCCTCCCCTTAACTGGAGAGATGACAGGTGAACTCTTCGCAGGGATGAGGCTTGGAGGAGAATCAGCTCTCTGACCTGGGGACATCTCACCCACTCTCTGTGCCTCAGTTTCCCCATTTGTATGGACCATGTGATCCCCCCCCCCCAAGTCACCATCCCCTCCCCATTGCTGGCATTCACACACAAGCACAACACAACCTGCCGTAAAAGTGATTGTCATCTTCAAGAGGAACTCCTGAAATGCGCTTTCTAGGTCATGGTTATCTAGAACCTTGAGCTAGAACTACCATAGGTCTCCCTGACCCTAGAATGGGACACATCGCATTTGGAATTCTTGAGTCATATTCTTTCATGTTCCCCACAGCGAGTTCCACCTTCCACAGGGGAGGAGGGTGGAGTCGCACAGCCTGGCACCAGTTGAGTCTGTGGTTGCAGAGAGTTGATTGTCTTCTGGAGTCTCGTTTCTCGTAGGGGCTGCTGGATCAGGCGCACCTGCGGCCTTTCTTGAGCCTGCCTTCTAAGCTGCTGCTTTCCTCTTGTTCTCCCATAACAGGACTCATGTGTGCGTGCTCTTGAGTGTGTAAACATCAGGGGGAGGGTTGGACTCTTGTACCTGGCAGGCTGTCCTAGGCAACCTCCTGGGACACTTTGCTATTGGGGGCGTCTGCGAGGGGAGGGCTGTTGAGGGCCTGGGTCAGACATGCAGTTGGTAGGAGGGTGAGCAGGAGGCTTCCTTGCCCCGGAGCTGGTGAGGGATTCCCTGCTATGTCTTGCAGAGACTGAGAATGAGCTCACCCTAGGGTGCTGCGAGAGGGGAAGCAGCGTCCTGCCTGGACTCCAGGAACCCGGGTGGCCTTTGTCTTTTTTTTTTTTTTTTTTTTTTTTTTTTTTTTTACCAAAGCCTCAGTCCCCCAAAGATGGCTCTGCCCTGTGCTGTTGCTTCAGGGACCGGGTGCAGCCTCTGCCCTCTCCCTTTTCATGTTGTTTAGTACAAATCCATTAGCATTGCTTTTTCTTGAGCATCCAAGATGTTACAGCCTGTCACTCAAGCCATTCACAGGGCATTTCAGCCTTTCTTTGGAAGACAATTGTGTCTTCAGTCAAAGACCTCTTGAGCAGAGAAAATGGAAACCCGAGATGGAATAATGCGGCCAAGTGCCCGCGTCCACCTGCAGAATGGGACTCTGTGTGCATTACTCCCCAAATTGTTGTGCTGAAAGATCTCTCTTGTTTACATCTTTTTGTGCCCCAGCATTTAACCTTGGGGTTCTGAAGACTCTCTCCCCTCCCCTCATCTTACCACAGCAATTATTTCCTTTGTGGCCTCCATTTTATGTAATTACGTTGGGGCAGGCATCACACGGGCGTTTACTTAGCTGCCCTGCAAGATAAGACTTTTGCCTCTAATTCTCCCCGCTCTGGAAACTTGCTGAGGTCATTTACTGTCTCTAATCTTTGGTTTTTTTTTTTGTTTTGTTTTGTTTTGTTTTGTTTTGTTTTTTTTTTTTTTTGTTTTGTTTTGTTTTTTTTGGCAAGAGCTCTGTCCCCGAAGCGAAATGGAGATCTGTACCTAAAAAATCGGACAAACAAGAACCTATTCAAAATGCTGATGGGCCAGGCTCTTGCCTCACAGGGCCCGCGTCCGTACAAGTGGCTCAGATGCATTTGAGCTGCAGATGCTGACACAGCAATGAGCCTTTGGTGATTTTCAGCCCTTGAGGGTAGGCTGGGCTTTTTTTTTTATGAAAAACTTCAAACATACATAAAACGAGACAGGATATTGCTGGTGGCGATGTAAAATGGTACAGCCAACTTTTAAAAAACAGTTTGGTGATGTCTTAACTGATTATACTTCGAGATGCCATATGATCTAATGATTCTATCTCTAGGTGCGTACGCAAGAGAAATAAAAACTATGCAAAAATTAGTACACAAGGTTCATAGCATTATTCTAACAACCCAAACATGAAAATCATCTAAATGTCCATGAAGTGATGATACAGAAACAAAATTTGGTACAACCATTAAATAGAGTATTTGGCCTTGAAAATAAATGAGGCATTGATTCATGCTACCACATGGCTAAATCTTGAATGCATTACCCTAAGTGAGAGAGCTAGACATAGGACCATACACTCTATGGCCACAGCTAAGAAATATCCAGGAGAGATAAATCTACAGGTCAGAAAGTAGATTCATGGTTTCCTAGGGCTATGGGTAGGATTTAGTGGCAATGGCTCGGGTACAGGGTTTTTTTTTTTTGGGGGGGGGTGGAATGAGAATGTTATAAAATTGACTGTGGTGATGGGTGTCCAACTCTAAATACACTTAAAGTCATTGAATTGTGTGCTTTAAATGGGTGAGTTATATGGCATATAAATCACATCTTAATGAAACAATGTTATGAAAAAAGCAAAAATCTAATTATACAGTGAGGGATGTATACCCATCTCCCAGCTTCAACAGTTACCAGCTTCAAGCCATTCTTGTGCCAGCCCATATGTTCCCCTTTTCCCCTTACCCACTTGTATTTCGGCATTCTCTTCTAAAAGATAAGAGCTCTTTCCAAAATAAAACCATGAAATTATGATTACACCTAAATTTTAGCAATAATTTCTTAATATCATTAAATACCAATGTCCAAATTTTCACTTAGTTTCTGTTTTTACAGTTGTTTGAATCAAGATTCCAATTAAGCCTACATCGAAATGTTTTTTAAGGTTTATTTTTATTTATTTGAAAGGAAGAGTTGCAGAGAAAGGGGGAGAAGGGAGTGAAAGAGGAGCAGGAGAGGGAGATGGGGGAAGAGAGAGACAGAGACAGAGACAGAGAGATCCTCCGTCCAGTTTCATCCAAATGGCTGCAGTGGCTGGGGCTGGGCCAGGCCAAGCCAAAGCCACGAGCCCAGAGCCTCTTCCCACGTAGGTGCAGGGGTCCAAGCACTTGGGCCATCCTCTGCTGCTTTTCCAGGGGCATTAGCACAAGGAGCTGGATCATAGGCAGAGCAGCTGCCATTAGAACTGATGCCCACAATGGGGTGTCGGCATCGCAGGACAAGGCCTAACCAGCTGTGCCACATCACCAGCCCCTACTGAAATGTTTCCCATTGTCCTTTTATCTGTTGGTCCTCCATCAGCTTCTTTTATTTTTTGTCCTACTCGAGATGCACCCACTCAGGAAACCAAGTTCCTTGTCTCATGGAGTTTCCAAGTCTGGCTTGGGCTGACTGCATCCCTGTGGTGACATTTAGCTTGTTCCTCAGTCTTCTGTGTCTCTTGTAAATTGAGAGGCTCCTCAAGGCCCTGGACCACATTGCTGAGTGATGATGTGTCCTTCCATCAGGAGGCACAAGATGTCTGGCTGCCTCTCTCTGTGACTTTAGCCGCTTGGAGTCATCAAGGCTTGGCTCCACCAACTCATTGGCGTGGTGGGATTTTATATTTAAAGAGTATATTTACTAATTGGAGTCACTTCATCTTAATTCACTGCACCTATCAGAAATGTGTCCTGTCCTACGATGTCAGAAGAAGAACATGGGACTGGGAGACGCTATCCAGAGCTTCTCAAAATCCCATTGCCTTACCCCAGTGTGTCCTGAGAGGGGAGCCAACTGCTCTGAGCAGGGACCAGGGTGTCGGAAACCTGCCTGTCCCCTGCCCCTCCTACCCCGATGCTCTGTCTAGGGGCCTGTCTGCTCTTCCTTTGGCACGCCACGTGCTCACACACTTCCAGACTCTCACGCTCCTCTTGACTTTGTTCATTTAGCCACCAACTATATTTTGAACCCCTTCTGTGTGCCTGGCACTATGCCAAGACTAAGAGACTGTGTCTACCTTTAAGAAGCTCAGAGTGCTGTGGGAGTGGGGGAATTGACAAGTGAGTGGATTGTTGCAAAATTCCTCTTGTCCTTCAAGACCCAGCTCAACTGTCACCTCCCACACGAGGTCTTCTCCCCTCCTGCCTCCCACTCCACTGCAGAACTGACTGCCCTCTTTGTGTCCTCCTCTTCCCTAGCCCTCGTCACACTGGAGTAGAGACAGCAGCGTTAGTATCTGTATGGATTGTGTAATTATGAACTCCACTAGGAAAGACTCTATGTCCCATCTGTCTTTACGTTTTATTTCTAAAACTTACTAGGTGTGTGATTAGGGCAAATTCCCTCATTTCTCTAAGCTCAGTTACCTTATCTGAAATGGGAGACTAACCCTAGGGTGCACATCTGACAGTTGTACTGCAGGTTGCATACGTAGCTCTAGCAGCTTCTGCTATTAACGCTGGGTGTGGTGTGTTACTAAACATCCTATAATGCATAGGATGTTCTCCTCCACACCTCCCTGCCTACATGAAGAATGAGCCAGCTGAAAATATCAAGCATTGTAAGGTCGGAAAACCTGGTCCCAGAGGCTTCCTATTCAAGGTGTGGTTTGAAGCCCAGTGGCACCAGCGTCACTTGGGAGCTCCTTAGGACTTCAGAATCCTGGGCTGTAGCCCAGTTCTACTGAATCAGAATCTGCATTTTAGCCAATCATCATGCATATTAACATTTAAGAAGCAATGGGCGGCCGGCGCCGAGGCTCACTTGGCTAATCCTCCGCCTGCAGTGCCGGCACCCCGGGTTCTAGTCCCAGTTGGGGCACTGGTTCTGTCCTGGTTGCTCCTCTTCCAGGCCAGCTCTCTGCTGTGGCCTGGGAGTGCAGCGGAGGATGGCTCAAGTTCTTGGGCCCTGCACTCTCATGGGAGACCAGGAGGAAGCACCTGGCTCCTGGCTTCAGATTGGCACAGTGCGCCGGCCATAACGGCCATTTGGGGGGTGAACCAACAGAAAAGGAAGACCTTTCTCTCTGTCTCTCTCTCTCACTGTCTAACTCTGCCTGTCAAGAAATAAAAATAAAAAAAAGAAGCAATGGGCTAGAATAGTGATTGGACACCGATTAGAATCACATGGCAGCATGCTGAACATCCCAGGGCCCTCGTTGCAGTACCCATGTTGGAATCCTGGCTCTGGCTTGTGATTCCAGCTTCCTGCTAATGTAGAACCTGGAAGGCAGTGGCGAAGACTCAAGGATTGTATTCCTGCCACCTACATGAGAGATCTTGATTGGATTCCCAGCCCCCAGTTTTGGCTCTGGCCAGCCCTGCTCACCGTGGGCATTTGGGGAGTGAACCAGCAGGTGGAAGTTTGCTCGTTCGCTTGCTCTCTCTCTCTCTCAAAATAAATAAATAAATAAAGCTGAAAAAAATTTCCCAGCACCCAGATTCCATGCCAATGAGATCAGAATCCCTGGGGTGGAAGCAGCCATAAGTTGTCTTTAAGCCTCTTTAGGTCATTCTAATAGGGC
Source organism: Oryctolagus cuniculus (assembly GCF_964237555.1). NCBI lineage: Eukaryota > Metazoa > Chordata > Mammalia > Lagomorpha > Leporidae > Oryctolagus > Oryctolagus cuniculus. The sequence goes on along the minus strand of NC_091446.1, from coordinate 17,029,249 downwards.
AACCAGGGCTCAGAGTCACTGCCCTCTGAGCCCACAGTCTGATGGGGCAGAGATGAATGATGACAGCTGCTGGTGCCAGGGCAGAGTGCAGGGAGAGGACACTGACCATCAGCAATGACCAGCTTGTCGGGAGCTGTGAGAGCCTGGAGACCCCACTGGAGACAAGTGTGACCTGGGGCAAATCATTCCCCACCCCCACTTCCAACCCCATCTCTAAGGGTTGTCTCAGTTTCCTTGTCTTTTGAAAGAAGACCTTCAGGGTGCCTTTTACCTCCAACCTTCTGAACAGCACTTGGCATGCCTTGGGGCTTCATGAACAAATGCATCAGTGGTCTCATCTGAAGGCTGAAACAAGAGGGTACAAGTGACATATGCCTCGGAGTTCAGGATCGGCGAGACACTTGTGGTAGAGAAAATGGGATTTTGGTGGGGGCTCTGGGGCAGCCTCTCCCTCCCCACCGAGGAGAAGCACACATCTGTTTTCTTTCATTTCTGCCTGGGGAGGGGGTCCTACCTGAGCTCAGGGTCTCCAAGGAGATGCATCAGTCCGGAACAGCGCCCACCCTGATTTATAATGAATGCAGGCCCCTGGGCGGCCCAGCTGTGGATCATTAGCAATCATTTTTCGAGCTCAGCAGACAGGGGCTTCTCCTCCACAGTCCCAGCCTCCTGGTGCTGGACAGAGAGCAGGGGCCCAGTTCCCTCCACACCCCCAACACATGAAAGCCTTTCACTTCTTAAAACACATGATGGTTTTAAATGAGGGAATAGAGGGTTGGAAATGGACTTAACTCCATCAAACGCGTCCATATCTGATCTTGCTTTTGGAGCTGTGGATCGTAGGCAACATGAAAGGGATCCATTTGCAGGCTGATTTTCCATGCGCCTTTTCCCCTTGGCGTTTTGCCTGTCATGTCAGGTGGAGGGGGCAGGATGGGGATGTGGTGGGTGCTTGGTGGTAGATAGTCCTAGTCCTGGTATTTGGGGAGCAAGAGGGATGCACAGTGTCACTATATTAGGCATTGTTAGGGGATTTTCCAGTGTCTCTGGGACAGCAAAGAGCTGAGTTGGGGCGAGGGGGACTTTTTTTTTTTTTTAATTACCAGGGGCCCAGCACCTGAAACTCCTTTGGCGCCCTCACCACTTTGTGAGTTGTGAAGGAGTGGAAATGGCAGTGGCTACTTTCTCAACCCTCCTGGCAGCTGGCTCTTTGGGCACCTGATCTGGATTCAGTCCACCAGGCTCCCCTGTCTAGGGAAAATCCATCAGAAGCATGGGTACCATGCAAAGTCCTGGTTGCTGCCCCAATCCATCCATCCCTTCCTTCCTCTTCATCTCCTGGGAGTCACAGTGCTGGTTTCCACTGTAAGATGCCCCTGACTCAGAGCGGGTTGTGCGCTAATTTCTCACGGAACCCACAAGACCTTGGGGACGCCAAAATTCTAAGGTATGGCAAGGCCTGCCTAATGACCTGGAAATCAGAGGCTGCACCCAGGAGAGGCCGTGGAAGCTGGGATGAAGCTGAGGCGAGTGAGGCATGGGACAGTTGCCAGGCCGGCTTGCTTGCCTATGGGGTTTGACTTTTATCCTACAAGCAATGGGCAGCCATTGGAAGGTACTGATGTGAAGTTTTATGATCAGTTCTGAGTTTTAGGAATATCACTGGTTGCTGCTGGAAGCACGAGAGCCAGGGTAGGAAGGGGAGAAGCCAGTCACTTGAGTGGGCAGGGAGGTCCCTGGACAGTGTGGTGTCCCCTCCACCTTCTGGTGCCTGCCTGTCAGAGCCGGTGTCCAGGCACTGTATCCCAGCTCCCCTGCCATGCCAGGGCATGTGTCTGTCACAGACGGATAGCCTAGCCCAAAAGTCAGGCCCTGGGTGAGCATTTGAGCCCTCAGCCACATGTGTGTGATGTGTTGGGGAGTGGCTTTTGTGGATGGAGGCCCACTAGTGAGGTGGTGATATGTAAATAAAATAATGTCTAGAAAAATCTCTTTAAGAATACATTTATTTGGAAGACACGGACAGACAGACACACAGACAGACACAGAGGAGTCTTCCATCTGCTGATTCACTCCCCAAATGCCCACAACAGCTGGGGCTGCTTCAGCCTGAAGTCAAGAGCTAGAAAGTCCATTTGGATGTCCTATGTGGGTGGCAGTGACCCAAGTAGTTGAACCATCACCTGCTACCTCCCAGGATGCACGTAAGCAGGAGGCTGGATTGGAGGCGGGGCTGGGACTCTCTCCCAGGCCCCCTGACAGAGAACACAGGCATCTCAAGTGGCAGCTTCACCTACCACATCACTATTCCTACCCCTGGCAAAATCTGTACTCTTCAAATTCTTAGCTTTTCACCCAAGGGGCTGAGTGTCTGCCTAGACACCCACAGGAGGCTGGGCTGTCCGTGCCACACCCCAGCAAGCAGCTCCTGCATGTGGACCTGCTAAGGAAGAGGAGCCCCGCTTTCTCCCCAGACCACCGCTCTCATCCCAGGCACCCCACAGGCTTGCTTTTCCTCCTTTCTTTCCCACTCTTCAGGTTTGTCCTCACCGCGTGGCACTCACCCTGACCCAGGTGTACGTTGGATCTGTGGCTAAGCCCCTTTAGTGATGGGAGCTGGCCCAGGACTGATCTCACTCTGGGTCTCTGGGCCCTGGGATGGAGGGAAGCAAACCTCAGAGCTGGGTGAGACTCAGCCAGAGATCCTGCTGCCAGGCCTCCGGGAAGTCAGGTACCTTCCGAGAGGCCCCTCCCATGGAGCTCAGCCCCTCCTCTCTTGGGAGAAAGAACGGGCAGAGCGAATCTGAAACAGAGCGGAGAGTGGCTGGAAATGACCTTGGGCTGGAGACCCCCATAGGAAGCCATCAGCCCATCAAATCACCTTCCTGTTGGGCTCAGGCTTTGATCTCTCCCCAAATCCAGGTCAAAGTGAGGCCTCGGGCATCTTTTCCGGAAAGCTGTGGCTGATGGCACCTTTGTGTGAGTCCCTGAGGTCTCCGGACAGCGCCAGGTCCTCCGAGGTGCCCACGCTCCTGCTGTGTGACAGGGAGCTGCCCACTGGCTCAGGGACCAAGCAATTAAGAAACTGCATCTCCCTCCTCCTCTCTTCTCTAATTGTTATTTTTTGTCTCTGCTTTCAAACCATCTCGGATTTTCATTTCATCTTGCCCCAGCCCGCGTGCCCGGCAGAGAAAGCCAGCCTGCTCAGTGGGAGGTGATTTTCCCAGCGTGTCCAGTGATAATTCCAACACGACTGCTTTGTACATATAATTATAAAACCAGGGGCCACCAAAGTGCACCTATAGAGCAGAGTCTTGACTGTTCTTGGTTCTGTTTTAATTATTAAGCCTTAAAGCAAAAACTAGGTTTCAAAGCCAACTTTCTGTACAGTCCTCAATAGAGTTAAAGGAGGAACATTTTAAGCTGATGAGCTGACACTTGTAGAAGCAAATATATTAAATAAATCATGATTCGTTTTGGGGGCAAAGTCTGACTTACATCAACTCTGGAAAAAATGGATCTTAATGAGTGACAGTTGGGTGTTTTCTGTCACTTCCTGAGGTAATGGCCGCAAGCTGACATTGCTCAGTGGGCGTCTCATACTTCTGAACAAAAGTTTTTTGGAGTGAGATAGACAAGGTAGAAATCCCAAGGTGACTAGGAGGAATGTCTAATGAGTGGAAAGACATATTTACTGGCAGTCTGTATGTAAGCTGTGACAGTTGACAGCACTTGATTGTAACAAATATAGTTGATGAAGAAAAGGCTGACAGACCGAGAGAGGGGGCCGCGGTGGGGGGAGAGGGAGAGTCAAAGCCCTGCCTTGGCTGAACCCTGTTAATGGCAAGGTGGATACAAAGCTCAGAGTCATGAAAGGGAGCCGGGATCTTGCACTGATGTCTAAACACAGAAATGTGTGGATCTTGCAGGCGGTGCTAATGGGTTCAGATCTGTTGACCTTTTTGCCCAAAACTTTATAGGCTGGTGTTCCTGGTAGTGGTTGGGGCCAGAGAATGACCCCAGATCTTAGGGGACATATATAAGTCCTTTGGCTTTGGGGCCCATGTATATGTGTCTGGGGCATGGGCTGGGCAGGAATCCTCAGTTTTATGGGCGTCTCACCTGGGCAGCTACCATGACCAAGAGCTACTGGGCTCTGGCTGGTTGGTGCCAATGGGCACCAGTCACTGGGGCCCTGGAGGTGGGCCGAAGGCTGAGCAATACATGTTTCTGAAATCCTTTGTTCTTGTGGGCACTCAACCATCTTGGTTCTATCATTTCGACCCCACTCTACTCCATGTCTCCTCTGCTACCCACTCCCACCCTCGCCCCCTCTGGCCTGGAAAAGGCAGAGCTGAGTGGCATATTAAATGATGACACTTTGTAACTGACTGGTCAGGGCTTCAACAATCGGCTTGCCAATGAGCTCTGCACTTCTTCCCCCAGGCAAATGTCACACTGAAACTAAACAGGATCTTTTTTCATCCTACATGCTGTTTTCTATGCCACATATTATTTTATAGTTGAAAATAGGCTAACTCTTTAAAATGCACAGAGCCTGCTGCACTTTTATCCTGGGCTCATTTTGGAGGAGAGGCTGGTTGGGGAGTGGCAAGAATATGTCAAGTGAGGGTGAGGGTTTGGCCAACATCTTGACCTTGACTTTTTTTTTAATATATGAATATTGAAAGGCAAAAATTAGGAACTTTTAAAGATTGAAAGAGAGGTGGATGGAATTGATTAAAGGAAGCTAATCCGTCTGACAAGATAGAAAATGAAAATTTTCCCACTGCCTCCCCATCAACACCTTCCTGGGTCATAATCACCATCTTTTTAAATTTTGATTGAACAGGGCAAGTCTTTCTTCTGTGTTAATTTTACATTTGCTGTCTGGTTTGGAAATTGGGGCTCATTCCTGTTGCTTCCTAGATCCCAAGTCTAAGGTATCAGTTTTCTGACTTTGATGCCTCTTTAACTACATGGAAAACCCTTTCTACGTGTCCTGGCTAACATGACCGACCCATGTCCTCCAGATTGGTTCGTGCTGACTTGACTCCCTGCTCTGGAAGGAGAGAGTGGGGAGGGCTCAGCTGATGGAGACCCTCAGGGCCTTGAGATGTGGCCTGAATCGGTGTCAAGGACACAGTGACTTCAGCTCAGTGGCTTAGTGCTCCCTGCATGGACCACTGACTACTGCAAGTGTCTCCTGGGTGGCCCAGACACCTGGGAAGGCAGAAGGATGGGGACTTATGACCTATCCAGAGGCAAGGGCTTCCTGTCAACGGGACAGCAACTTTTAGAATAAACTCCGGGCATGGGAGGAGGAAGGGGACTGAGCAGAGAGCCCTGGCAGTCAAGAAAGACAGTGTGTTTGGTTGGAGGTGAGGCAGGCAGCTCGGGAAAGGGTGAGACACAGTTGTTTCTCCTACCCCAGAGGCACAGGTCTATTATTATATGTTCTTTTTCTCAACTTGAGCAAGTCGCTTTCTGTTTCCAAGCTTCAGCATCCTCATCTGCAGAGCAAGTCATTAGGATGGATGACCTTGAATGTCCCTCCCTGCTCAAAATCTTTGGGATTTCACGGCCTACCGTAAAAGGGGGGAAAGCAGTGAGTAGAGAGCGCCCTGGAGAAGTGTTCCACTAAATACTCCCAGGTCACAGACGCGTGTCCAGGGTTGTCTGCCTGAAGGACGTCTCACTTCACTTGATTAGTAGCGTCCTCATGGCCAGCGAATTGGGCTGGGACTCCAACACTCTCAGACCAGAGGTGAGACATGCAGAGATGAGTGCCCAATGGTGTGGCCCCGTAGTCAAGACCAGCTAATGGCCGCTCACTGATGCCCTGCATCTGCTGATGGTGAGAGGACCACGGGGCTCATGTCCTGGAACTGTGTGCAGGGACTCAGGAATGGGCATGACCCACTTCTCTGTTGCAAAGAACACCTCAGTGCTGTGCTGTGCGAGGCACAGAAGCTCCAAGGGTTGGTGCGGCTGGCTCTAGTCCTGCCTATTTTGACAACAAGAACAGGGACTCCCTTGGAGTCTCCTCTGGTTCTGTGATTTTCCTGTTTTCTCCCCAGATAATTTTCATGTGCAGGTCTCCAGCTCACTCTTCTCAAGCCCCCATGCATCAGGCTCCGCGCTGTGAGTTGGGTGGGGCTGATAACGAGCGGTTTAGGGAAGCCACGGAGCCTTCCCTAGATTGCAGCTTTTATTCTGTGTGCACCAAGGAAGATGGACAAAAATCACTTTTTTTTTTTTTGACAGGCAGAGTGGACAGTGAGAGAGAGAGACAGAGAGAAAGGTCTTTCTTTGCCGTTGGTTCACCCTCCAATGGCCGCCGCGGCCAGCGCGCTGAGGCCGGCGCACCACGCTGATCCGATGGCAGGAGCCAGGTACTTATCCTGGTCTCCCATGGGGTGCAGGGTCCAAGCACTTGGGCCATCCTCCACTGCACTCCCTGGCCACAGCAGAGAGCTGGCCTGGAAGAAGGGCAACCGGGACAGAATCCGGCACCCCGACCGGGACTAGGACCCGGTGTGCCAGCACCGCAAGGCGGAGGATTAGCCTAGTGAGCCGTGGCGCTGGCTAAAAATCACTTTTTTATTCATTTTTAGCAATAACTTAAAAAGTGACTGTGCCCCCAAAACCAAGCCCTTGCTGGAGCCCTGGTACATGTGTGAGATAGTTCCCGTGCTCTGACTGAAGCGGGGGCAGGACTCTGGGGTTCCACCTTCCGGACCTCCCCAGTCCCCATCAGTGCCCTGGGGCTCCCTCCCTGGGAGGCTCACAGCTGCTCACAGCACTGCTGGCCTGGGCTCCTCCTGAGCAAAGCAGAGTTCACAGATCACCTTGCAGGCTGGAAACCCCTCTTGATGGTGGAGAAGGGACAGGACCTGCTAGGGTTAACCCTTTGCTCTCCAGGCCTTTGTCTTCTCCAGGAGGAGGTGGACGGAGAGGAGGAGCAGCCTCAGAGACCTGTACCAGGGCTCTAGTCTTGCGAAATCTCCCCCACTCTAGGGAACAGGGCCCCTTGGTCTAGGAAGATGCAGGTGTTGAGTGCACAACAATTCATCTAGGGACATTGGAAGTTGGAGGAATTCTACGGAATGCTTCCTTAATGGGCAATCCCACCTCTCTCTGGGAAGGCTGGTGCCTCTGGTTGGGGCAGGAAGTCAGCTCTACAAGTGAGGTGGCACACAGCCGCTTCTGCAGGACACAGGACAGGAGCCACTCGGGGCTGCGCCCTCAGAGAGCTAACCCAGACCAGGTCCTGACTATGCCCAGGGTTTGTCGCCTTTTACATTCACAGCGACTCTGTGAGCTACCTCTCTCATTATCAGAGACCCGAGAAAGCTGAGAAAATTGGTCACGGCCTTACAAATAGTACAAAATGGGGCCAGAATTTGACCCCCGCCTCTTGCTGCTTTCTGCCCACTGCCCACCCCAGCTGCTGTCCTTTCTGGACTGGCACGTCTTGGACACAACCTCAGGGCAAGGGATGGTCTCCAGCCGGGACACCTGCTGGCTGTGCCACCTTGGGCCAGTAATTGCTGCTATGCAACCTTGTCCCCAGGATTGGAGATGGCGAGTTGTCCTACGGGCAGTGCACACCAGCCCTCCTGAGGTAGCGGGGGGCATGGTCTCAGCTCTTACCTGTACACCATTTCTTCACAAGTTCATGACTTTTTTGAAAGATTTACTTTTATTTATTTGAAAGACAATGTTACAGAGAAAGGCAGAAAGACAGAGACAGAGATTTCAATAGATTTTCCATTCATTGGTTCACTCCCCAAATGTTTGCAATGACTGGGGCTGGGCCACTCTGAAGCCAGGGGCCTTATCCAGATCTTCCGCATGGGTGCAGGGGCCCAAGGATTTGGGCCACTCTGTTTGCATCAGTAAGCAGCTGGATAGGAAGTGGAGTAGCTGGGACTCGAGCTGGCACTCATATGGGATGTCAGCATGGCAGGCAGTGGCCCAACCGACTGCATCACAGTGTTGGCCCCTCACAATCGCTCTTGTTATCCACTCTATCCTGGTGAGAAAACAAAGCCTAGAACAGAGGCACTAGGAACCCAATCTGAGGGGCTGCATTTGGTACAGGGATTAACATACCGCTCTGGATGCCCTTGTCCTATATCAGATTGTCTGGATTCAAGTCTGGTTCTGCTTCCGGTTCCAGCTTTCTGCTAGTGTACACCCTGGCAAGCAGCAGGTGATGGCTCCCTGAGTGCCTGACACCCACATGGGAGACCAGGACTGAGTTCATGGCTCCTGATTTTGTTGGTATAAGATGGGGAGTGAACCAGCAGATGGAAGGAAGATTCTCTCTCTCTCCCTCTCCCTCTCTCTCTTTTTGCCTTTCAAATACAAATAAATAAAATTAACAAAAAATTTCAAAAGGAGAAAGGAACCTGGGGCGGCACAGCCCGCAGCAGTAGCAGGTGTGAGGCTGGTTGCCCCGCCCATGATATGATGTCGTTAGCTCAGCACATGTCCGAGACAAGGTTTATTAAGTGTCCAGGCACTGGACTGGCCACTGGCAGCAAGACATTCAGCCATGATTTTTTTTTTTTTTTTGACAGGCAGAGTGGACAGTGAGAGAGACAGAGAGAAAGGTCTTCCTTTGCCATTGGTTCACCCTCCAATGGCCACCAGCACACTGTGCTGATCCGAAGGCAGGAGCCAGGTGCTTCTCCTGGTCTCCCATGGGGTGCAGGGCCCAAGCACTTGGGCCATCCTCCACTGCACTCCCGGACCACAGCAGAGAGCTGGCCTGGAAGAGGGGCTACCGGGACAGAATCCGGTGCCCCGACCGGGACTAGAACCTGGTGTGCTGGCGCTGCAAGGTGGAGGATTAGCCTAGTGAGCGGCGGCGCCGGCCCAGCCATGATTTCTGTCCTCTAGAATTTACATTCCAGAAGAGGATACAGTAATTGATGTAGCTAAATGCATTGTAAACGTAGAAGAGCGACTGGGGGAAGGCAGTGGAGTGCGCCAAGAGTCTGTAACAGGGGGCTCAGGAAGGGAAAGGAGGACTTCCTGGAGGAAGTGACAATTCAGTTGGAACCAAGGGATGAGTAGGAGTGAAAGAAGTGGAGGGGTCAGAGGTGGGGATGGGAAATGCAGGCGCAGCCCATGCAGAGGGAACAGCATGTGTGAAGGCTCTGGCAGGAGGGAGCATGATGGGAGGTTAGACCGAGCTACATAGTTCGCAAGGCAAAGTGAAAATGCTGCTCCTTGTTGAAAAACATTGTTAGGAATTTCAAGACGGTGACAGCAGGGGCCCTCGATGTATGGGGAGCTCTGGGTGGTTGCACGGGTCACACATCCAAGAGTGTGAGATAGAGGGCTGGGGAGAGAGCTGGGGCACCCCACAGGCCTCACGGCTATGTTCAGGACGCTCGGGCTTTGTCCTGAGAGCGTCGGGAGCACCCGCAGATGGTTGGCTGCGGGGCTGCTGAACCCTGGCTGCGGAGCAGAGATGTGTGTGGAGGGCAGCCGGGCAGGTGAACAGGAGGTGGGGGAAGATCCCAGGAACCTTGGGGGTTCTCTGCCCTCCCAGGCCTGGCCTGCTTTCCTCATCTGTGTGAAAGGCGAGTGAAGCCCAGGCTCTTGATGGCCAGGCCACATGGGCAGAGATCTGGGCCGTGCAATCTTTTCATGGCCGATTTGCATGGCCTTGCACAAAAGCTCAGAGATGGTTTTCCTCGGGCCTCCTGGAGGCTGCTGGATGAGCGTGGCTCCCTCCGACGTCCAAAGCCAAAGGAGGCCGGGGCCGGTTGTGGGTGGGAGTTTTTGAAGAGCTTTCTAAAAGGGGGACCCCAGAGCTGAGGACAGTGCGCGCTGAATCCCTGAGTTCTTTGCCTTCGCATTCAATTGCGATGTGGAACAGCTGCCCTCGTATATACATATATTTATAAAGTAAAGTCAAACCAGCCAGAAATGTCTCTTCTCTGAGCCACAGAGAGCTTTTCTGAATACCCCAAATCAATGGCTTTCCCACCGCCCTGGTGTGTTGTATGCAGACAGCCATTTGACTGTAACAATTATAATAGCTCAGCTGGAACTGACTGTCTAGCTAGGTAGCTGAATTTGTGCCTGGATCCAGCTTCAAACGCAGGTATCAGGGGCAAATTAGCACCGACATCAAGTTTTGGATTTTATAAAAAGTGCCAGGTTGGGAGAGGAGCAACGTGATTGTTCCTGCAGCCGAGGGTGAAGGTTAATACTCGGGGCCCTGGCCCCCTGCTTCCCGGGCTCCCTTATACCACGCAGCGCTCTCTGAAGACCACCAGGCACACTGCAGCTCGTTAGATTTTCTGCCTTCAGAGAACTCCCCTGGAACACCCATCCTGTCTTTGACAGCTTCGGAGAAGGACCGGCCACGGATGGCGTCGGGTGGCGGGGACCTGTCTTTCCCTTCCCTGTGTCCCCCTCCCTCCGAGGGAGGCACTTGCCTCTGTCTAGGGGTCTCCAGGACCGCCTGCCCAAACAGCACCCCCTACCCCCCCTACCCCCCTGCGCGCCCCCAACCATGTCTCGGGAGCCTCTCTGTTTAGGTTAATTACACAGACGCCAAGGCACTGATGCCTTCTCTCCGGGATGGCTCGCAAACTTGACTAGACTCAAAATGAACCTCTTTGATTCCATCTGCAAAATTAGATCAGATTTGATAAAGTAAAGATGTACCCTTTGAAGTATTCCCTATCAACATAAGTGCTAAGAACACTTGAGTGAAGGAATTTGAGCAGTTTTGAAAGCAGTAGCATAGCAACTTCAATGAGGATTGCAGCTAAGGGCATGCCCAGGAGGCACGGGGCTAACTGCATCTATCCTGCAGGCAATAAGCAATTGCGAAAGATTCCAGACTTCGCAAAGTTCAGAGTTCAGTCGGGAAAAACTTTGTTGAACTTGTGATAGGCTGAGCTCTGTGGTTTGCATCCTGTTTGCAAGGGCTCTTAGGGGCCCGGCGGGTTTTCTGCTTCTGTGCGGCGTCTCGGCACGGCGGGAACAATGCACTTTCTTTCTCTTTAGCTTGCACGCTGAGGCATGAATTAAACCCTCAGCTGCTTTCCCAGGGTAGGGTCCCTCCAGAGCTACAGGGCAGGACATCAGCAGGTGAAAAGTGTCTGTTTATCCAAATGAAAGGCAAAAGATCTGTGTCAAAGCCCAGCTCTGACACCGCCTGGCTGTGTGTCCTTGATGGAGTCCTTTGGTGTGGCTGCCGCTCGGCTTCATCTCTCCAACGTGCCACGGCAGCTACAGTCACGGAGTCCCTTCTGTGTGCCAAGAATCCCCACCTTGCTGGTGAACTACACCCCAACCCGCTCCTGGGCCCCTTCCCCACACCAAAGCCCACACTGGGTGCTGGAGGCGAGGATGCTAAATTAATCACTGCGTGGTCCCTGCAGGTCTCGCGGGGCACAAAGCGGCCGGTGCGGCAGTAGCTGCTCCTGTGAAGTGCCGGGGGGGCTCAGAAGAGGGAGCAATTAATTTGCCAAGGGCGAGCCAAGGAAAGGCGCGGAGGTGAGAGGAGAGGGTCTGATCTGCCGCGCGCACGCACAAGCAAGCACTTTGCTATTGAGAGACTTGCACAAGGTGAGCTCTTGTTCTGGGATCAGCTAGAGAGAAATAACTGGCAAGAATTCTTTCCTCTTAGCTTGGAATACCTTTGTGGCAACTAGGGAAGCTTTTTTTTGCTTCAAAAGGATAAGGGAATGATGTGCAGGTTTGGATCCATTAATCAATACCAAGGGAAAATAGTCCATTAAAAAATATTGAAGCTGGGGCTTGTGTTTGGCCTAGTGGTCAAACTGCAGGTTGGGACACGTGCATTGTACATCACAGTGCCTGGGTTCAAATCCTGACTCTGCTCATGAGTCCAGCTTTCTGCTAATGCAAAATCTCTGGGAGGCAGCAGCTAGGGCTCAAGTATAGTTGGATCCCTGCCACTCATGTGGGAGACCTGGATCAAGTTTCTAGCTTCTGCCTTTGGAACTTTTCAACCTTGACCATTGTGGGCATTTTGGGATTGAACCAGTGGGTGGGAGCTCTGTTTGTCTGTCTTCTGAAATAAAAATAAATTTTTTAAGGCTGTGAGCAAGTCCGGGGGGAGTGACCTTAGACTGAAAGGCTGCTGTGTGGGTCGCTTAGAGACTTAGGTCCTGGGGGTTTCATCCCCCAGGGGAGCTAAATGTACGGATGGCAGCCTCTGCTGTTAGGCATTCCAGTAGGGCCTGATAAGCGCGTTGTTTTTCCCATCGCTGTATTGAACGAGAGTAGAGAGTGGCCTTGCCCACGTCTTAAGTTGGAGCGCTAGGCATTCACCGTTCAGCACCATGTTAGCTGTGGGTGTTTGTAGATGTCTGCATCAAGTTAAGGGAGTTTCCCTCTCTTCCTAATTTGCTGATAAATTTTTGTCATGGATGGGTGTTCGATTCTGTCCAGTGCTTTTTCTGCATCAGTTGGTATGATCATATGCGCTGTCTTCTTGAGCCTGTTGACATGGTGGATTATGCTGATTGATTTTCAAGTGTCTAGCCAGGCTGCATACCTGGATAAATCCCTCTTGGTCATGGTCTGTAATGCTTTGTGTACACTGCTGGATTCAATTTGCTAATGCTTTGTTGAGAAGTTTTGCGTCTTGAACAAGTGTGATACTGGTTTGTCGTTGCCTTCGTTTGTACTGTCTTTATCTGGTCTTGGGATCAGGGTAATGCTAGTTTCAGAAAATGAGTTGGGAAGTGATGTGTCCTCTTCTCTTTCCTGGGGGAGATTGTGTAAAATTGGCATTAGTCCACTGTTTGTAAAGGCAGACTTGATTATCTTCATTTGGTCTTCTACACACAATGCAGAAGTATCTTTGGGTGAGTGAGACAGGAAAGATGGCTCTGAACCAGAGGAAGCCACAGCCGTGACTCTAGTGGGTCTAGAAGTTGTAATCTATCCTACCTTAACATGTTTTTTATATTTTGTGTGTTTCTCTATGTAAACATTTTAAAATGTATTATGTACCTCCCTTTGTAGGTTGCCAGTCTCATCCATGCACGTGTTTATTCGGTACCAGCCGTTCAGTCTCCAGGGGCCCAGGATGACATGTCCACATGACCAGCCAGCCTGCCTCCCTCGCTGCCTCCTCTCCTTTCCTTCTCTTTCCCCCACCCCAGAACAGAGCTGGGTTCAGCAGACTCTTCCGTGCAGGGCATAGCATCCTGTGGCCCGTGCGCTACATTCCTTTCCTTTCTAGTCTTCTCCTCCACCTCTTCACCTCTGCTCCCCAGCTCCAATGCTCGATGTTGTATTGGTTTCTTGTCACTAATCTAACACCTTAGCACACACTGGGTGTTGCTGAACAGCACCACTTTATTAGCCAATCATTCTAGAGGTCAGCTGCCAACAGGAGTTGCATGGGAATAAGAGCATTTGTTGGGTGGGTGCTGTTCCTTCTAGAAGCTCTCGAGGATAATCTGTTTTCTTGCCTTTTCCAGCTCCTGGAGGCTGCCCATGGTCTCTGGCTCCTGGTCCCCTTCCACCTTCAAAGCCAGGAATGGCTGTCTTTTCTCTCTCGTGTGTATCTCTCATTGTTACCTTGAGCCCACTTGAATTACACACAATAACCCTATATCTTGAGGTCTGCTGAATAGCAATTTAACTTCATTCAATCTGCACCCTTAATTGCTTCTTGCCATATAACACGGTATATTCACATATTCTGGGGATTTGGATGTGGACATCCTTGTATGTTCATACAGATAAATGCATTGGCTACATCGACATCATGGCAAACTATGCGCTGTTGACTTGATTGTGCAAGCATTCTTTATGTGAATGGAATTAAGTTGTACATCTCTTTTAGACTCTTTTGCTCCACATTTATGTTGTTAATTTCTATCCATGATGTATGCATGTATAGCACTTTCTCGCTAGCACCTATGTCATATTTCATAACAGGCATCGCCCATGATCTTCTCGCTGATTTCCAAGTAATGGGCATCTAGATTGCTTCCAACTGCCCTCTGTTGCACACAGATGGTGATGAACACCACATGTCTGTCTCTTACGGGTTGGGTGACTTAATTTTCACCCGGTCACAGTAGAGTGTGCCACTCAACGGCTGCCCTTAGCTACCCTCCCACCATGGGCATGCTGGTTTCCTCATGTTCTATGGAGTCTATTTCTGCTTTGACGTGCCAACTCTCACCATTTCCCAGTTGGAAAGCAGCCTGAAAGGAGAGGGGCAGCAATACGGACACCACCATGTGACCTCTCAGGTGCTGCTATGTTGAATGCTTCACCTTCTGGGAGAGTCCTGCATGGTTCACAGTCTAGTTTTTGAGATGGAGAACACTGAGGGGGATTACGTTCTTTGCCCGAGGTCTCCTGTTTTTCAGTGAGTAGTAGACACAGAATTGAATTCATGCTGGGCTAAAAGGGCCCACTCTCTATATTCCTTCCACACATGGGCACATCTGGCTCTTCGTCTGTATAATAGCTCCAGGTTAGATTCTTTGCACCACAAGTGGTTCAGGCATGGACTTTGCAGCCAGACCTATATTCAGCCTCTGGCTGCATCACTTAGGAGCCACCTGATTCCAGGTAAGGAGAGCAAACACTCACTACTTTAGGTCTTGTTTCTCGCCTGGAGATGGGACACAGTCCCTCAGTGGTGTCAGCACACCACTTCACCTGTAAGGGCTACCTGAGTGGTGGGCATTGCTATACCCCTCTGTCTGCATCTCCCCACCAACCCCAACTCCAAACCCCTCAAGGCTAAAAACTGTGCTTGGTTCATATTTGTCTCGATCTCATAGCACGGCTTCAGTGCCCATTGATTAAACTGCTCGGCTCCACAGCTCATCCTGACTAGGGTTGAAGATTCCCCAAGTCTTGGGGGTGATGAGCCTTGGATCTCCAGGATGCTCATGAGAGGAGGGAGAAGAGGACCCCTGACTGCCAGCTCCTCCCTGATCTTTGCGAGTCCCTACTCAGAGTCTTTGTTCCCTTTGCTCTCGGCCTCTTTCTCCCGTCTTACTTGTCTCATAGTTCCACATTCCCTCCCTCTGGAGGAATCCAGGTGCTAGTCTCCGCCCCTCCCCCCCAGGTTGTGGAGGTGCCCCCTCTTGAGGGAGGGGCTGTCACACTGCCGTCAGCATTGCATTTCCTCCTCTGTAGGAAGAAGGTTTTGCACAACTCAAGCCTTTGCTGTCAATTAGGCCATTCCGCACCTGTGCCATTTCCTTGCGTGCTTAATAAAAACTGGGTGATTAGAGAACCTCAGGCAGCACTTTCTTACAGTCATTAAACAATCATTACAGATGGAAACAGCTACAACCGGCCGAGCTAGGGAGTGTGTGGCTCCTTACAACATAATCCTTTTTCAAGTCAGAATGAATGTGTAATCAAAGCACAAAAGGGAGCAGTTTCAAAGTTCTGAGCCTTCTCCGGCAAACCTATAATACATCAACCAGCCTAAATTGGTGTCCAAAATGTTCAATGAGAATTGACACACGGTGTGGCGTTCTAAGTGATTCACCACTTAAGTTCGTTTCGCCCCCCCTCCCCTTCTCGCTCGCTCGCTCTCCTTTCAGGGATGTCTGCGTAGCCTTTCAAGTTTGCCAAGTTGTGATCGAGACAGGTTGTCACGGTGTTTGAAGTGAGTCTTTCGGAGGGCTGCTGGGGTTCGGGACATCCAGAACCAGCATTTCCGGGCTGGGTGACTGTGGAGGCAGCCATCTAACCGTTCCGAGCCTCAGTTTCCCCGTTGTTACAAACTGCACGATAACAGAGCCTGCTGCATACTGTTTAGGCAATGCTACTGGCGTTATTCCCTCCTGGTGTTTGATGTGGGATGCCTCTGGAGTGGGAAGTGGGCCCTGGAGCTGGAGGGGGCTTCTCCTCCAACCACCACCACTTATCAAACTTTGGGGTGCATTAGAGACCCAGAGACCCACAATTTCACCCAGCTCCCAGGTGATTCTGATGTAGATGGTTCTAAGGCCACCCTTTGAAAGGAGATGGGCTACTGTTATTTAAAAGATAGAGAGGGGTAGGGCCATAGAGGTTTCTATTGTAATGTGAGAATTCGATCAGATTGCCTTTTTTTTTTTTTTTTTTTTTTTTTTTTGACAGGCAGAGTGGACAGTGAGAGAGAGAGACAGAGAGAAAGGTCTTCCTTTGCCGTTGGTTCACCCTCCAATGGCCGGTGTGGCCAGCACACCGCGCTGATCCGATGGCAGGAGCCAGGTACTTTTCCTGGTCTCCCACGGGGTGCAGGGCCCAAAGACTTGGGCCATCCTCCACTGCCCTCTCTGGCCACAGCAGAGAGCTGGCCTGGAAGAGGGGCAACTGGGACAGAATCCGGTGCTCCAACCGGGACTAGAACCTGGTGTGCCGGCGCCGCAAGGCGGAGGATTAGCCCAGTGAGCCAGCTAGATTGCTTTTCTATTCATGCCTCTAACCAACTCTTCTTGGGGAAGTAGTTTTTCTTATGACTTGGGAGGAGAGAGAAGCAACTTGGTCACTAGACAAAATGGGAGAGCACGAACCAGGTAGGGTCAGCTGACCAAAGAGGACTAATGGTAGAGGTAGACGTTGCTCACAAGAGAAGGCGTGGCCCGGAGGTCAGGTGATTTCGAAGTGTGATGTGAAGCCACTCCTGGGATGATATCCTAGGGAAATGGGCGGGACAAATCCTAGCTCTCTCAGTTTCAGAGCATGCCAGACCCAGACATCAGACATGTAAATACATGTATTTTGTCACAAGTAAGCAGTGTGAAAAATATTTAGCTCTACCTAGAAAATTACACAGTGCAAAGTATACCTGATAAAACTAAATTTATGCCTTGGATGAGTATTGATTGGACAAGATCTGATATTTTGAAAAAACTTTGAGAACTGAGGGTAAGGGTTGAGAATTTTAGATAAGTAAGGAAAGACACGCTATATTGCATTGTCTTTCTGTAGTCACAAAATTCCTTAGAATAGTATAAATACAATATACCCAAATAATATAAAAACAATATACCCACATATTCATTGTTGAAAATGTAGAAAAATTTGTGTGTAGGCATCAAATCTATGTTTTATACAATATCCACACACACACAATACACATAGATGTAATAAAATTGGAATAATATTGTAGAAACTTTCATAGCCTGACCTTCTTTTCAGTTACAATTATGGTATGGAAAAAGTATGGGGAATTTTAATCTCCTGTTTTCAGTGGCTCTACAGCGAAGCAGCATTTTTTAAGAGTGAATTCCTCTTCCTGGGCATTCAGGTTATTTTTTATATTTTTTTCTACTGTACAAAAAGATGAGAATTCATACATGTGGGTCTCTGTACACATTTCTGATTATTTCCTTGGGGTAAAATTCTTAGAATTGCTGAGTCTAGGGGTATGCACATTTTTTTCAGGCGTTTTGGTATATATTTGTCAAATTGCCATTCCATTTTCATTTCTGCCAACAGCTTCGGAAACTGTCCTTTTCCCAGTCTCCTTGTCACCACTAACTATTTTTTTTTTTTAAATTGGGAAGAAAATAACCACACCAAGTGCTCTTTCCTTTTTTTTTTTTTTAAAGATTTATTTTATTTATTTGAAAGATAGAGTTACAGAGAAAGGTAGAGACAGAGAGAGAGGTCTTCCATCTGCTGGTTCACTCCCCAGATGGCCGCAAACAGCCGGAGCTGTGCCGATCTGAAGCCAGGAGCCAGGAGCTTCCTCCAGGTCTCCCACGTGGTGCAGGAGCCCAAGGACGTGGGCCATCTTCTACTGCTTTCCCAGGCCATAGCAGAGCTGGATGGGAAGAGGAGCAGCCAGGACTAGAACCGGCACCCATATGGGATGCTTACTGTTTTCCACCTGATTTCCAAATGGTTGCCAGGTACAGTTTGGATGACACCGGGCATCATGCCCGTGTTCTGAGGGTGGGCACATCATGCCCGTGTTCTGAGGGTGGGCACATCATGCCCGTGTTCTGAGGGTGGGCATGTCAGCTTATGTGGCACCTGCTTGTTTCCTTGACCCTGGGGAGTGAACTTTGGAGGCAGAATAGATCTGTACCCCTCACCCGCCAAGTGAAGATTTAGGGGAAAGTATCTCTGCTCTCCTGGATCACCCAAGATGCTACTACAGTTAAGCCGTCCCTAACCGGAGCGGGAAGCCTGTTGTTGACGAGGGATGAACAGTCACGCAGTACCAGAAATGGCGCTCCCCTCTCTGAACACAGGGACAGATGTGCTCAGCTGGGGCTCCAGGTGGGTCTGATGATGAAAGCAGGATATAGTGCTTGTCACAGAGGCTCACCTGTTGCCCCAAGTGCAGACTGTGGAATTTGTCTGGGAAGCAGATATTTGGGGTATCCCCTAGAATGGCTGCCTTGAAGCGGGCCCCTCTGAATCTGTGACACTTGGGTCCCCTGGCAACCCCAGCACCAATGGCCACAGGGGATAAGCACTCAGGATAAGCCTTCCCCCAGTTGCCACAGCCCCTCTGAGATACCAGGGTTAGCTGGGACAGGCTTGTCCTTGTCCCCTGATGGAAGCGAGGCCGGGCAGCTTCCAACAGAGGTGCTGCCCTTGCCCTCTGAGTCAGGATGCAAGGAAACCATGCGTGCTCTGGCTCCGACTGCTTCCTGACACCACGGTTGTTCCGGTTTGAAGCCTGGAGGTTTGAATCAGCACCTGGCAATCAGGAAAGCAGAGGTGGTGAGACGGAGCGGATCGGAGATGGGTTCTGCCTCCAGTGGCAAAGCAGAGGAAATGTCTTGGCCATGTTTCCCAAGGATGGAGGCAGAGGCTTGAGTCCTACTCCCAGCTCTGCCAAGGATATAGACAAGTCAGCAGCCGTCAGGGCCTAGTTCTCCTCCCTGGCCAAAGGAGGACACGTCGGGCCGAGGGCAGGGCCTGGACCGCTCTGACCTCCGAAGCAGGAGGAAAGAGGACTGGGAGGATGCAGGTGGGTGAAAAGGAGGCCTCTAGGGCCGGACTTCCCAACCTTCCTTTTTGCACACAAAGACACTGCTGTCCACGCCATGCAGCGTTCTTGGACGCGTCTTCTTCCAGCCAGAGGCGCTGCTCCAGCTCCCCGAAGGCTGAGGAACTTCCGTGTCAGGTGCACCTTGGAGACGCCGCGCTTCTGAGGCTGAGTCCTGGAAGACACCATGGCGCATACCTCCAACCGCACTGCTACCAGCCCGAGACCCTCCTGAAGCGTGAAGTCCCCTTCCGCGGACCCCACAGCGTTCTGACCCCACCCGGAGTGGCTTCTTTGGGAACTTTTGGGGAAATATCAAATGCTTTCCTCCAACGTAGTGCTCAGAGCCCTGCTTCCTGCTGCTGCCTTATGCACCTGCTTGCTCTTCTGGCTGGCGGGGGTGGGAGGAGGGGGAGGGCAGGTACAAAGGGGCCTGCTAGGGAAGAGGGCAGCCCGACATCCCAAACTCCTAACAGCTTTCTTGGGGTTTTCAGCCAGGGAGCACCCCAGGTCCCTTCTTTGTGTCCATTCTCAAAGCACCTGGGAGAGGACCAGTTCTGCAAGCCATCAGCTGGAGTGCAGACCTCAAGCTTTGTACGTGGGGTCCTGCTTGCCACTCAAGCTCTTCTTATTTTCTAATAACAGCTCTTCTCCTGCGCCTTATTTATTTTTTTCATCCACCCTGAAAATGGTGAGGTAACCAAGGCCAAGATAATTGCTGAACACCTGCAAGCCGCAGGCCGGGTGCCGTGAGCAGGGGTGAGTGAGTGCGGGCCTTGTGGCTGCACGATCCTCTGGCCGTCCCCTCCCCTGCCTCTTCTGCACCTGCAGGGCCTGTCACTTGGGACGAGAGGGCCTCTTAGGGCTCTGGTAATTGAGCCGGGGTGAGGGAGTTACAATGGCTCCGGAGTGGGAGAGCAAGACGGCTTAGATGACAGGAAGCCGTCTCCTCGGCTTCGTGGAGCAGATTGAGAAAGGGGGCCTGGGTAATAATGGGGTTAGCTAATCCTGATAGCAATAAGGGTAGGAGAGTCTGTCATCATAATCACAGCTAATGGAGTCCAGATGGAGAAATAGAACTGTTCTCATTAGCATGGTCGCACACACGCATGCCCACGCACACACACCCACGCCGCCCACGTACCTGACTCTGCTAAGCACTGTCACATAAGAACAGCCCTGGCCGCAGAGTGAGGTGGTGAGTGTCACTGGCTATGCTTTTCCTCACTGTCCCCTCCTGCAACATCCATGCATGCGTAATGGTTTCATTAACCTTGAGATTGCCACAGATGAGCTGAAAACCCAGGCTTACACGGCCAATTAATTGGCAGTGCATTTTGCACAGTGCGTGGAAGTACCTTTCTCTCTCCCCTAAATGCTGCCCGACTTTTCGGCTGTATTTCATAAGTGTTAATGTAATATTGCTGAAAGGAAATATGGCTCAGAGCAGGAAACTCCCCCGCCCCCCTCTCTGGGATGCAGCTGTTCGTGGGGCTGGGGTTGTTAATTCAAACCACTCCCAGGTGCCTATTTCATATTATCTCTTGTTTAGAACAAAATAAAATGAAACTGTCACAGCCATTCTGCCTCGCTCGGCTCTGGGCTCTGTGGCTCCATAAAGGGAGCCAGGCAAGGAAGCAAGTTCTGAAACTTGGCCTTGCCTCCGTGAGAAATGCAGCCCTGGGTCGTGCTCTGGGCCCCGCTGTTGAGATTCTGGTTCAGAACAAGCAGACTTTTCCGAGGAAAGGTCTTGGTGGCAGGCCTGCTCTGGGCCTGCATCCCTATTTCCAGGCCTTTGCTGTGGGTCTTCGTGGGTCGCAGCACCACTTCCGCTCCATTTCAAACGTTCTCTTTGAATCTATGCCTGAGCACTCTGGGAAGCCGGTTTAGACATAAAGTAAGTGCTCAATAAATGCTAGCCATCAGGACTGTGTCTGCCCCATGATGCAAGTCAGTTGTTTGGTGCTCATAAAATATTTAATAGAGTAGGAGCTCTCAGGTGGATTTGCCTGTGATTTGCATATAGCCCAATATGCTATTTATAGCGATGCACCTGCTATTTTATGTAGTGAAGGTGCGCTATTATATTATTTGCCATTTGCCCTCGGCCACTCTGTGCTGGTAACAGAAGCAGCCACTGAGAGAGGCTCAGAACCAGCGGAGGGGAGAGAAAAGGGGCAGGTTCCAGCTGGGGAGCCTTTGTGTGGAGCCCTGGGACCTTCCTGGGTAGGAAGGGGTGTGTGTGTGTGTGTGTGTGTGTGTGAGTGTGTGACTTTCAGCTTCTAAACTGTGAGGCTGCCCATTGGCTGTTTCCTTTCCACCCAAGGTGACATCTTCAGCAGCACAGGGAATGGTGCCATTGAGTGACTTTGTTTGAATAACTGGATTTCTGGGGCTTGTGGAGTGGTATCAGGGTCTATGGGTGGCTGTCATGGCCCGGGTAAACCAGGGCTGGCTGTTGTAGGACAGAAGGGGAGAGAGCTCTCTGAAAAGGCCACCGAAGCAGGAACCCTGCCTCCCCAGTCCACATGGTGCCCTGGTTCGCTGTCTCTCTCTCTCTGGAGTCCCCTGGCTTCCTTGCTCTAAGAGCCTGCGTGCGAGGGGAGGATTAGACCACAGTGGCCACGCTGTGTTTAAGTAAGTGGGGGAGATTTCTGGAAAACAGAATTTCAATACATGGCAGGTTTGAAATGCTCCATGGGTATTTTTTCTGATTGTTGTTGTCACGTATCTTCGAAAGGATCTGGCTACCTTCGCGTGATGTCTGTGCTGTGCTAGAAGCTGCCGGGGCACAAAGGGCGTGCATTCTCTGGAGAACCACGTGTGGCACCTGTGCCACAGGTCACATTCTGTATTTGCAGCCTCTTGCTCTGTGGGCTGGGGTCTGATTTATTTTAGATTCAGCCTGGGACCTGGGAGAGTCTGAGAGACTTAAAGAAACAATCAGACCCAAAGCCCTTGTTTTTGGAGAACTGACCTTCCATCTGCTGACAATCAAATACTGAACCTATTAAGAGTGGCAGGTCCCCAAGCAGGGAGGAAGGAAGGAATTTCCCACAATCCCTGGAGACAAAGGACCTTTTGACTACACCTGGGGGTGAAGGGTGACCAGACTGGGTCAGACCAAGCTGGGGATCAGATGGGCGGGAGAGCAGCTGGTGGGATGGGGCTGTGCATCCGCCAGGCCAAATTCTGATTTGCCAAGAAAGGGGGAAGTGAGGAGAAGGAGAATGTAATAGGGAGCCCTTAGCTGAGAAGAGCTGCAGAGTCAGGCGTGGCTTCCCTGGGCCCCGTGTCTGGGCTTTTCCTTGCTCCGTGTGCCCGTCTCTCCTGTTGGAACCTTGGCACCTCTAGAGCAGGCACGTGGCTCCCTCATCTTTTAGAGAGTTATTTATTTAGTTGAAAGGCAAAGAGACAGAGGTAGGTAGACAACAGGTCTTCCATCTGCCAGTTTACTCCCCAACTGCCCACAACAGCTGGAATTGGGCAAGGCTGAAGCCAAGAGCCTGGACCTTGTTCTCTGTCTCCCATGTAAGTGGCAGGGACCCAGGTACTTGAGATGTCACCTGCTGCTTTCTAAGGTGCATAGTAGCAGGAAGCTAGACTCAGGAGCAGAGCCAAGACTTGAACCCATGCTGATGGGGAATGCAGGTATCCCGAGAGGCATCTTAACTGCTGGGCCAAGTGCCTGCCTCGGCCCCCTGATCTTTGAGTGACCTGGCCCATAGCAGAGGCTCTGCAAGGGTTCATGGAACAAATCACCATAGAGGCTCAGAAAAGTGGTTGCTTAATGTCGGACCACAACTCACACACACATTGCCTTTGTGTGAATTAAGAAAAGTGGTAAGAATGAGAACACCAGTGGCTCATTCTGTTCAAGTTTCTTTAGCTTGTGAATGACTCATTTGAAAATGAAAGTGTTGTGGTTCAGCTTCTTTGGTTTGCATTTTGTGACCTGATTCTCCATTTGGCACGGGCAGATGGTTTAGGAGCATCTGACTGGTTTGCACACTGTTATTATTTCACACAGTCCTAGCCTCTGGGAGCTTTGAAATATTGATCCATATTCACCTAAAGACAAGATGTAGTTGGTGACCCTCTTTTTACCGAGTTGGGTCTGGGATGCAGGAAGGGACGGGACAGGCAAAGGAGAGGAGGAAAAAGGTGCCAGGTGTTCTAGCTTGTCCGTGGAGGCAGGCCAGAAAGGAATTCATCGTGACACGCTGTAAAAAACCAACCAAACAAACACAACACCCACAGCAAACAAAAGGACCTGGCTTTCATTTAACAGTCAATCAAATGGCGAGGGAACCCGAGGCCTCTCTGTGATGAGAAAAGCAGATATTTCATCCGGCCAGGCCTGCAGCGAGTCGAGGGGAAGAGGCAGAAAAATGACCAGGCTTCTCCATGACCGCTGGGCTTGAAGCAATCATCAGAGCCTGGGGCTGCAACGCCAAAGGAGCCAGGGATGAGCAGAGAGCCACACGCATGGCCTCACGCCCTGTGCAGTGTAAACAGGGGTACATCTGGGCACCTCATGTTCCCATACCTTGGCGTAGGGGAGCAGCAGAGCCTGCTGAAAGATGAGCCAAGCCCGGGGAGTCCGTTGGAAGAAGCAGCAGATGATGAAAATATTTATATAGTACAGTGTCTTCTCCAGAAAGAGGAGACAGGGTTGCACGGTTGGATATTTCCATGGACCTGAGGTGTGCATTCTCTGTAAAGCAGTGCGTTCAAGCTTCCTGCACTCTCCAAGGTAGAGCTGAGTGGTGATGGTGGCAGAGACCGCAGAAGTCGTGTGTGTGGGAGGTGGGGGCAGGGGTGGCGTTTGCTGCTTCTGGGAGGACCCATTTGTCCAGAGGCAGACAAGGTGTGGGAGTGGCTGTTATTTCTGAATGCATAGCACACTTGCTTCCTCCTCTGCTTTCTCTAGTAGCTCAAACCATTTTCCTTGTCCTTTCCTAAGTTTCCGAAGTTCTGATACTGCCTCTTTCTAGCCATATGATTGGTTAAAAAATTAGCATATGGCCTGAGCAGGGCCAATCAGAGTCCTTCCCTGAGATAGCTATATGGAAGCTGGGAGACTGCAACTGGTCCTCCTTCTGGTGGAAGAGCTGAGCTTTGAATCCATGGTTTTGGGGTTACTGATGGCCAGCTTTCCCACTTTATGGAGAAAGACTATCTCCTACGGGACAGAGCTAAGTCATCACCTGGAGGGTAGCAAAGCTAAGAGCCTGATGACATCATCCAAGCCCCTGGATCCAATCGTGATGGAGGTCAGATGCACGCCTACTTTCCCAGTTAAAGGAGTGCCCAAATCTTTTCATTTGTGTAAGTGAGTCTGAGCTGGGTTTCTGGTTTCTGAACCTGGATGGTCTGGAGGAGTATGGTGGTGGAGTCGGGGGAGGCAGAATTGGCAAGTGAGATGTTACAGAGAAGGAAGTGTGATCTGGCAGATCCCACCTCTTGGAGTGGGTTTCTGGGCTGTGTGAAACCTCACCTCTGAGAAAGGAGATCCATTGCAGAACAGTAGCTCTGCCCTTGCTGGAGAATCAGCCCCATGGCTCCTAGAAGGTCCAGTCCACCTCCCTTCCCACTGCCCTTCCCCTCACCCCTTCACAGGCCATTCCTTGGCCAACTGAAAAAACAGACCATCAGGAACGTTCCTAGTTAGGATACTGAGATTAAGCAAGCAGGCTTGGGAGCCAGATATGCTTTGATTTCTAACCTTAGTACTTAGCAGTAGAATAGCCTTGCACAAGTTACTTCAGCTCTACCTCTCAAGTTCATTGTCTCTGAAATGGCGCTAACATGAATATCCATCTCAAGGGATTATGTGAAGAGGTTTGCACCACAGCAAACATCCTCTAGTAATTTATGTTCAATGTCCGCGAATGGAGAAGGTAAGGTCGATTATAAAACACTCTGCATGAAAATGGAGCCATCTGAGCATGAAGGTGATTTAGTAACAGAAGAACCACATCAGTGTGCTGTTAAGATTTTAATGCAATGCATACTTCAATAAGAAGTTACTTGGGGCCAGTGCTGTGGCGCAGCGGGTTAACGCCCTGGCCTGAAATGCCAGCATCCCATATGGGCGCTGGTTCGACACCCAGCTGCTCCACTTCCAATCCAGCTCTCTGCTATGGCCTGGGATAGCAGTAGAAGATGGCCCAAGTCGTTGAGTCCCTGCACCCACGTGGGAGACCTGGAGGAAGCTCCTGGCTCCTGGCTTTGGATTGGCGCAGCTCTGGCTGTTGTCGCCATCTGGGGAGCAAACCAGCAGATGGAGGACCTCCCCCCCCCCCCGCCTCTCCTCTCTCTGTGTAACTCTGACTTTCAAGTAAATGGATAAATATTTTTAAAAAGTTACTTAATTTTTAAAAAAAGGATGTCAGGGGCTGGCATTGTAGTGTGTAGTGGGTAAAGCCACTGCCTATAACGCCAGCATCCGCTATGGGTACCAGTTTGAGTTCTGGTTGTTCCATTTCTAATCCAGCTCCTTGCTAATGTGCCTGGGAAAGCAGTGGGGGATGGCCCAAGTGCTTGGACCCAGGCACCCACATGGGAGACCCGGAAGAAGCTCCAGGCTCCTGGCTTCAGCCTGGCCCATTCTGGCTGTTGTGGCCATTTGGGGAGTGCAACAGTAGATGGAAGATTGATCCTCTCTCTCTCTAACTCTGCCTTTCAAATCCATAAATAATTTTTTTAAAAAAAGAATATTAGAAGATATATACTTAAAGTAACAGAAAACAGGGACATGAAAAGAGATTTGTACACCCACATTCATGGCAGCGTTGTTCACAATGACCAAGAGTGGAAGCAGCCCAAGTGTCCATTGATGGATGGATAAATATATAAAATGTGGGATATATAGAATTTTATTTATTCAACCTTAAAAGGAAGGGACTTCTGACACATGCTACACCATGGATGAAACTGAAGACAATATGTTAAGTGAAATAAGCTAGTCACCAAGGGAGAAATGTTGTATGATTGTACTCTTATGGGATTTTGTGAAAATGATTAAAATGGTATTTTACCGCAATTTTAAAAATACAAAACTTAATAAAGAAATCCCATGCATATGAAGAATGCATTTTCATATTGATAAAAGTATGTAAGTCTAATGAAAGAGTTCTTTGAAAGGCACAGGCGGGGAGAGACAGATTTTTCATCTGTTGGTTTACTTCCCAAACGTCCACAATAGCTGGGCCAGGCCAAAGCCAGGATCCCTGAACTCAGTGCAGGTCTCCCATGCCGGTGACAGGGCCCCAGTACTGCGTGAGTCACCACCTGCTCCCTCCTGCTCCCTCCTGGAGCGCGCATCATCAGGAAGCTGGAATCAGGAGCGGAGCTGGAACTCAAGCCCAGGCACTCTGACAGGCAGTGGAGGCATCCAAGTGGCGTCTTACCCACTGTGCCAAACATCTGCCCCCGCAAGTTTGACATGTGCGTGCTGAGCGAAGGAAACAGGGCAGATGGCCTCTTGCCGGCTGTTCCTAGCGCTCCTCTGGGAGGGGCCGTGGCAGAGAGGCTGGAGGGGAGTGTTACTTTAGACACTTCATACTGCGGAAGTTACCGCCCTGGTCAGAGAGCCCTGCCGTTTCAGCGAGTGATACGAACTTGCAACCATTAACCTACTTTGACACTTCCCAAGTGCCTTTGCTGAATATTAAATGGAGCAGCGGTTTTGGACAACAGTTTGGCCACTTCCTCAAGTGGTAGAGCATGGAGTTACCATATAATCTGGTAGTTTCACTCCTAGATATGATGGGGGAGAACAGAAACACAGGCACACCCAAAAACCCGGAAGTGAGTGTTCACGGCAACCTCATTCATCATGGCCCCAAAGAGGAGGCAAGTGGGATACCCATCAGCTGAAGAGCACGTGCATTAAAAAAATAAACTGTGGCTTCTTAATGCAATCAGGAGATGCAAAAGGAGTATGCGGCCGCCGCCAGTGCTGCACAGCTTATTCTGTTAGTTAAACTTTTTTGCACGTAGAAGCACACTTCAAAATAACGATAGATAGTGCAGTAATATGGGAATAATACCAGGATTGTTTGTTATTCTCCAGTATTATGCACTGTACATAATTGTGTGTGCCATACTTTTGCATGATTGATAGCACAGTAGGTTTGTTCACAAAAAACATCTGAGAAATATGCCTTACTACAACATTTTGGTGGCTACAATGTCATTGGACAATAGGGCTTTTGCAGCTCCTAATCTGTGAAACTTTATTTTTGTGTTATTTGAAAAGCACAGCAACAGAGAGAGAAAGATGGACCTGGAGAGATCTTCCATCTGCCAGTTCACTCCTCAAATACCCACAATTGCTGCGTCTCCTACATGTGTGGCAGGGACCCAAGTATTTGCACCATCACCTGCCACCATTTAGAGTGGACATGAACAGGAAGCTGGAAACGGAGATGGGATTGAGACTCAAACCCGGGCACCTTAATGGAATGCAGGCATCCCAAGCAGCCGTCGTCCACTGTGCTGAGTGCCTGCCCCTCAGCTCCTGATCTTACGGGGACACCATTGGATTTGGGGTCCATCAATGACTTAAAGCATCATAAGACACACGGCTGTAGAGCGTTCTACTGTTTGTCTGCTACCACTTAGAAAACAGGGAAAAGACACGAGGAACACATTTGGATATTCAGGTGGGTGGACAGGGACTGAGGGAGCCAGTCAAAGAATGGGACTGTCACCATGATAGTGCGACCCTCATGTGACCTGTGAATCCCCAAGGCCGGGGCTGGGCCTTTGGCATCTGGCTGCCATCTTGTCTTTGTTCCACCTCTCTTCCCCACTCCCTCCTGGTTTGCTCCTGGCTGCTCCAAGCTCTCCCCTTTGTTGCACGGAGCCAGCTTTTCCCAGCCCCGCTCTGCAGGGCGTTCCCAGCTGAAGGAGGGGCTGTGTTCTGCTAGGGATCTTTCTTGTATTATAGATTGCAACTCCTTTCCTATCACACGTGATAATGGGGACCTAGACATCATCAAGGGTGAGTGGCCCCATGCCTTTCGGAGCGCCACTCGTCCCAGAAGCACAGAGGGCTCAGCCCTATGCTGGCGGGGGAGGCTGCTTGGATGTGGCCTTGAGGGCTGTGCTGAGAGAGGGGCTGAAAGGGAGGCCCCACATGGGCCCGGTGACACTGGCGTCTTCCCCTAACTTCGAGAGCCTGCCCTTCTGGTCCCTTACAGCAATTTGTCCTGGCCTCGCTGTCTGCTCTCAGCCCCCTCCATTTGTCATCTCTGTCAGAAAACAGGCCCTGATTGTTTCAGACCCACGCTTTCAGGCTGAGCAACCCCAGCCCGCCCCCATTACTGGGTTAATTAGCGGTCGAGCTGCCTGAATTGCAAGGTCCTTGCAAGGAAGGGCTTCCCTGCTTCCCAAAGGGGCCGCTCTCCCTGGCACAGTGGAGGTGACGCCGCGGCCCCAGCACCCCAGGCCCGGCTGCCGGGCTCCAGTCTGGGCCTTCGTCCCGCTCCAAACCCCTCTTCCCCTTGTCTCTTGGCGAGTGTGAATCAATGTCCTCTTTTCACAGGGGCCTGATGGCAGGCAGATTAATGAATGCCAGCCCAGCACCGAGGCCAGCCTGCCAAAAATGTGTGCAGTGCATTCAGGGGTCCCCACGGTGGACTGCGGGAGGGACAATTGGAGGCAACAAAAGACACAGAGCCGGGCGGTCAAGTTCCCAGCAGCGGCTGCAGTTCTCGTCTGACCCCGAGTCCCACTGCGGAAATGATCTTTCCCTCCAGCTTCTCGTGTAGCCTCATTCAACACCCTCCTCCCCACAAGCCTGCCACTCCCAAGCAGCCAGCCCCATGGCTCCTTGATGTCTTAGAAATAAAGACCCAGCTACAGCTAGTGGCCCAGGCCATACATACCCAGTGTCTAGCATGCCCCCATTAACGCTTTGGCATGGAGTTGTGATGGATGGGAGCAGAGATTATGAGGCTGTGCTGTTCGCTGACATGCTGCCAAGGCCCTCTGCTGCCCTGTGCCGTGTGCCCTGCTATAGAAGTGCAGACAAGGGAGGACTGCTTGGGCCACGTTAGGAGGCTGTTTCTGTTTCTTTCCTTTAGTAGAAGTGCTTAACAAACTCATATGTGTGGCACTCACTCCTCAAAATGGGAAGTGGACGGTCCTAGTGTGGGCCTTGGGATATGTGCTTTGGAAACACCTAGCAAGGCAGGGGCTGTGAGGGAATTCTCAGCAGCTGGGGTCACACCAGGCCCAGCCCTGTGTCTAGGGAGCTGGCTGCCCCTTGAAAAAGTAGTTGGGAGTTCTGGAGTTTCCCCAGTGTGCTTTGCAGCCATGGTTGTGCTGTGAGGATCAGGCATTGATCCTCTGAGTTAATCTCACACAGCACAGAGAAATTGTTATTCCCCTTCCTCTGAGGTTTTGTGTGAGTGTATATTGGCTTCCTCACTGGCAGAATTCTGCACGCTGTTGGGATGGTGCTGTTCTGTAGAGATACCCATGAGCTGGTCAGCTCTTGGAGGACAGAGAGTTAAGCTCAGTGTAGTACTGTGACTAAGTATTTTTAAAAGAAGTGAGATAGATTTATAGAGCCCAGAAGCAGTTGGGTCACACAGGACATGCACACATTTATACACACACATGCACACCCAAACCCACACACATCTCTCAGATATTTCACATCATCTTTCAAATATTGGTTCCCCTTATACAACCTAAGCTTTGGTTTCTTAGGACTGCAATTTTTTTGATTAGAAACGCAGCCAAGGCTCCTAATTTGATTGTCATATTTAAAGTTTTAATTAAAAATTTTTATTTTCTCTGATATCAATATTACCACAGCAAGTCCATTACCATTTGATTAGCTTCTCTTGTCATTCTTTTTATTTTTAACCATTCTGTGTCATTTCATTTCTGGGCTGAATCACGGGTAGCAAAAGTCTTGGACTTTTAATAAAAGAATTTTACCCATTCACATTTATTGTAATGTTGAATATTTTTAGGCTTGTTTCTGATGCTTTACTTCATGTTTTCTGTTGTCTATTTTTTATTTATGTTGTTTTCTTTTTTGTGTACTTGCGTTGAATTTTTGAGGTTTGTGTCAATTATTTTTTCCCTGAAGACTGAAAATTTTGTATGTAATTTATCACGTTCTTGGGGAGGTAGTAAGAATAGCACTGGAAGAGAGGAAACAGGACTCTATTCTTATCTAAGTAACTAACTTATGGCATTTGGTAAATTACTTCTCTTTGAGGTAGCCTGGGCTATCTCCACCTTAGGGAGGATTGGATTAAATGATTTTGAAGGACTTATCCATCCAGCATTTAACAGGTACAGTTTGGTGCTTGAGAGAAGTCTAGAGGAAACTCTGGTCTGTCTGGGGCAGTGAATAGGAGGGAGCAATCCCACCACTGCTCTTCCCTGAGGTACTGGGCTGTCAGGAAGACTCAGACCTCCTTGACCCAGCTCATCTTTTCAGGGCCACGTCAGGCTTGGCTCACCCTCACCTAGGGGTCCACAAACAGGATGTTTGTAACTCAGCAGTGCCTATGAGAAACCTGCCGCCTTTGGCATATTTTATTGGATGATAGGAACTTGAATGCTTGCCAGAGACAGTGTGCGTCTACATTTCAACCCTCCATCTGGTCCAGCAGGTCATGTGATTAAGCCTGGCAGTGGACTGTAAGTCAGCGATTTCACATTGTGAAAAGTGTCGCACTTACGTGTTACAAGAATCCACAGCCAGTATCTGACGCTCTAGTGTTCTCTCCTCCTGCGGTGAGCAAGGATACCTCTAGATCCTGCGGCGCCCTCAGCCTCGGTCCCTGGGCGACCGTGTGCAACAGTTTTCTGCTGACCTCCTTTGCACATGTAGCATTAACAAGAAGTAAATTCACATTAAGCCACTTGGATTTTTAGTAACATTTTAATTAATACGGAAACATGCTCAGGATGTTATTCTGTATGTGCAAGCTCTGGCTTTTCAACTTGGCTGTAAAGATCTTAAAGCACAGGGCATGTTCAACTCGCCCCTCTGACCGTGGCACTGGTAGTTTGAGTCTCCAGGACCCAATCACAAATCTGTAAAGTCGGCCTCTTGAGAAATACTCTGACATGAGCCCAGAGGCACTGCTCTGGTCTCCCCTTTTTACAAAATCTTCACCTGTGGGGAGCAACTGGGAGCAACTCGGACTAGACTAAGTTACTGGAATTAAGACTTATTCTATGCATCTGCTTTCCCACAATATGGCGCTGAGAAGGGAAACAGCTTCTACACAGCTGCCTCCAGTTCAACCAATAAACTGTGGGACCTGCTCCTGATTGGAGGAGAGCAGCGTACTCGGCGTGTGGGTAGCAGAGTTGGGATTGGTGGAAGAGGACTATAAAGGAGGAGAGAGACGGCATGCACTAGGAACATCTAAGGGGAACATCTAAGGGGAACACCTGTGCAGCCCCCGAGAGAGCCGGCCGGCGGAGTGCCGCTCCCCTGCGGAAGTGGGGAAAGTGGCAGGGGGAACCGCCCTTCCACGGAGGTGGAAGGGACAGTAGCCAACCCGGGAAGAACCAGCAGCAAACCCGGGGAGGGCCGAGCAGACGAAAGAACAGCGCAGGGTTTAGTGTCGTTCCTCCATGAAGAGGGGGAGCGACATTCACCAGCCTCCCTTGCCCATGGGATAAAGTTCAGCATCCCTGACGCGATCACAAGGCCCTGCCTGGCATGGCTCCAGCTCCTGCTCAGACTCATTCCTCACTGTTTCCCCCTCAAATGTGCTTTGTTGCGACCCTACTAGTCCTCCCTCAGTTCCTCATGCACGCCCAGCACCTTCCTGCCTCGACACATTTGCAGAACCTGTTCCCTGTATCTAGAATGCAGTGTCCACAACCTTTGACCTGAAGAATCCCTAATCATATTTCAGGGTTTCCTTTCCTCAGAGAGGTTTTCTGTTTCATGACTGCCCCATGATGGGTTATAAGCTCCCATGGCATTCCGTACTCCATACCACCTGTGGGGGTACAATCACAGTTATCATTAAATAATAAGGGATATAACCATTTCATTAATGTCTGCCTGTACAGTGGACTCTAAACTCCAAGGGCCAGTGATGATGTTCTTACAGGGGTAGGGGCACAGTCTCTTTGGACACAGAGGTGCTATGAAACATAATGAATGAATGCATGAATGAATGGTCAGTCCTCAGGGCTTTACTGTGCATCTGTCCAAGTCACCTAACAGGTTTTAGGAAAAGATTGTTCAAAGTGAAATATATATATAATATAGAATTTACCATTTTTACCGTTTCAGTCATATTAAGTACACACATATTGTTGTGCAAGTAGCACCACCATCCATCCACAGAATATTTTTCATTTTGCAGACTGAAGCTCCACAGCCATTAAATAATGACTCCCCATTCATTCTCCCACCTACCCTGGCAGCAGCCATTCTACTTTCTGTCTCTATAAATTTGCTTCCTCCTAATGAGCTTTTTTTTTAATGGAGAGGCAAAGATAAGACAGAAAAAGAGAGTTCACACACATCTGTTCTTATCCTTGGGGTTCACTCCCCAGAGGTACGCAAGAGCTTGGGCCTTGAACCAGGAGCTGAGAACACAATCCATGTCTCCCAGGTGGGTGGCAGGAACCCAGTTACTTGAGGCATCACTGCTGCCTCCCAGGGTCTGTGTTAATTGAAAGCTAGAATAGGAAGCCAGAGCCAGGAACTGAACCCAGGTCCTCCAATGGGGTATGAGGGCATCTTAACACCTACCCTTAGAGGCCTTTTTCTATTTATTTATCTTCCTTTTTCTGTTAGTTCACCCACCAAGTGGCCGCTACAGCTGGTGCACTGCGCCAGTCCGAAACCAGAAGCCAGGTGCTTCTCCTGGTCTTCCATGCGGGTGCAGGGCCCAAGCACTTGGGTCATCCTCCACTGCACTCCCAGGCCACAGCAGAGAGCTGCACTGGAAGAGGAGCAACCGGGACAGAATCTGGCACCCCAACTGGGACTAGAACCCAGGGTGCCGGCGCCACAGGCGAGGATTAGCCTAGTGAGCTGTGGCTTCAGCCCCCTAGAGGCCTTTTTCAAGCACACCTTGTTGGGTCTGCATCCCAGAGTTTCAGATTCAGTAGATCTGGTGTGAGGCCTCAGAATTCACCTGTCCAGCAAATCCCTAGGTCATCCTGATGCTGCAGGGCCAGGGACCACACTTTGACAGCTCTGTTCTGGAGGAGCCTGGCTGGATGCCTCCCAGTAAGTTGTCCTCACATCTCCAGCACACAACAGGAGTTCAGAAAGGTAGCTAACAGATGCGTTGCTTACACCCAACTGCCCATGGAAGGTCAAGTGATTTTTGATCTCCATCCTGTTCATTATACTTACCTAGGTAGATTTCAAAACCACATAAATGTCTGGACGCCATCATACACAAGTAGAATAGACTCCCGGGGAGCAGAACCCAAGCATCAGCATTTGTTGAGATTTTTCCAGATGATTCTATTGCAAAGGCAGCATTGAGAATCACTGGGTTAAGGAAAGAAGTGGAAGGAGAAAAATCCATGAGGCACATGGAAATAAGAAAGACAATACCCCCAGGGACTGAACCCCTTGATTTCTGTAAAAATGCTTTTGTGACCTCAGCATAGAAACAATATTGTGCCAAGTCCCTCGGGGAGGGGATACACACCTTCTAAGTGTATTCTCCAGGGACCGGTTTTGCTGTTCTCAGAGATTCGGGTTAACGGGAAAAGATTCTCAAATTGTTGACTGACCTTTTCCTGGCCAGCTTCCCCTCGGGCTATTATTTCTGGGCATCATCTCCTATTTCCAAGAGTATACAAAGTTATCTTCAGGTGTGTACTTCGGCTTTCTTTTACCCAGTTCTAGTTCCTAAGCTGTTATCTTGAGTTTTCTTGGCGATTTTGGAATAAGCGGTCTTTTCCCTATCTGTTGATTTAAAGTAGGAAAACCCTTAGTTAACAGTGCAGCCCACCTTGCTGAATTAAACCTGGCGAATGCTTCATTCTGCAAAAGAATCTGCTTATTGTCTTGGTTACTGAATTTTGGCAACAATAGTTATGTCACCAATACTCAAAAAATGTTGCCTGCAGACCTGTGCTAACCATCGACTTACCGTTCTGCAATGAGACAGTTACAGAATGTGAGACTGAATATTTAGGAACATCTACAACAGTCTGGCAATGACCAGTACCCAAATGCGTGATTCATAGACTTGTTTTGGTCAACAGGGAATTGACTGGTTCAGGAATTATTGGCCTGGGGGAGGCACTGTGGCTAAGTCTGCATCATAGGGCCACATGTTGACCCAGGGTTAGCTCAACTGCTTTGTTTCATTTACTTCTTATAGCAGAAAAACCTAGTATTTTGTGAATTTCATTTGCATTTCCTGATGACTTCTAAGGTTGAGTTCCTTTGTTTACATTTATTAGTCTTTTGTGCATCTCATTTAGGTGCCCGTTCAAGCAATTTGCCCATGTTCTATTGGATTTTAAATCTTACTATTATCGAAGAGTAAGAGTTACTTTAACACTCTGAATATAATTTTTTAAAAGATTTATTTATTTGAGGGCTGACACTTTGAAGTAGAGTGTTAAGCTTCTGCCTGCAGCAACAGTATCCCATATGGGCACCGGTTTGAGTCCCAGCTGCCGTCTTCCAATCTAGCTCTCTGCTATGGCCTGGGAAAGCAGTGGAAGATGCACAGGTGCTTGGGCCTCTGTATCCACATGGGAGACCCAGAAGAAGCTCCTGGCTCCTGGCTTCTGACTGGCTCAGCTCTGGCTGTTGTGGGTATTTGGGGACTGAACCAGCAGAAAGAAGGCCTTTTTCTATGTTTCTCTCTCTCTCTCTCTCTCTCTCTCTCTCTCTCTCTCTCTGTGTGTGTGTCTCTCTCTGTCTCTCTCTCTCTAACGCGCTCTCTCTCTCAAATAAATACTATAAAAATAAAAATCTTTTAAAAGAAAAAAAAAGATTTATGTATCTAAAAGGCA
This sequence comes from Oryctolagus cuniculus, assembly GCF_964237555.1. Classification (NCBI taxonomy): domain Eukaryota; kingdom Metazoa; phylum Chordata; class Mammalia; order Lagomorpha; family Leporidae; genus Oryctolagus; species Oryctolagus cuniculus. The sequence goes on along the minus strand of NC_091446.1, from coordinate 16,994,262 downwards.
GAGTGACAGAGAGCGAGATCTTCCCTGGGCGGGTTCACTCCTCAAATGGCTGCAATGACTGGAGCTGGGCTAGGTCAGACCAAAGCCAGGAGCCAGGAACTCCATCCTGTGGGCTGGGCCCTACAATAAATTTGGAGATCACCAGTTTTAATCATGAATTATATCTTCCACAATAGCCTAAGGATGAGATATTCCTTCTAATAGGCATGGAACTTTTCTCTAAGCCTCCTGGCTGCTAAGGCAAAAAGGGAAATCTGGTTAACTACTTCACTTTCATGCCAATTCATTGTAGGAAGACAAGCACATCTCTGGGTCAAAACCCTTGCTGAAAGTTATTAAATGAATGTGTACATAAAGTATATTCAGTAGCATCATAAAATTATATCCCCTAACTTGACAGAATGGCCAGGGGCCTCACACAAGTATTTTAGACAGTGGCATTTTTGGCCTATTCCCCTCAACTTTCCCCCAAATTGCCTCTAAACACCATGGAATCAGAACAACATTGCATTCCTGGGCAAGGGATGCTCTTAGGGAAGACTTTTTTGGCTTCTTCAAATAGAGATTTATAATCTTCCTTCCTCTCACTTCTTTTTATTTCTATTTATTTATTTTTTGCCAAGCAGAGTTAGACAGTGAGAGAGAGACAGAGAGAAAGGTCTTCCTTCCGTTGGTTCACCTCCCAAATGGCTGCTATGGCCGGCGTGCTGCACTGATCTGAACCCAGGAGCCAGGTGCTTCTTCCTGGTATCCCATGCGGGTGCAGGGTCCAAGCCCTTGGGCCATCCTCCACTGTCTTCCCAGGCTACAGTAGAGAGCTGTACAGGAAGAGGAGCGACCGGGACAGAATCCGGCGCCCCTACAGGGACTAGAACCCAGGGTACCGACGCCACAGATGGAGGATTAGCCTAGTGAGCCGTGGCGCCGGCCTCTTCCTCTCATTTCTACATCCTCTTCTGTAAACCTATGATCCCACTTATACACCTGCATGATCTTGGATTCCAATAATTTATTGAAAAATCTGTTTACCTTATCTCCCCCTCCACTAGTTATCAGTTCTTACAGTAGGTCCCCTGCCCTTGTCAGTTCTATGTTCTGAGTATCTACCCCTGTAGAGGCTGAATGTGATGGGAATGGGGGGAAGGAAGGAGAAAGAGGGAAGCGAGGAGAGAGTAGAGGAGGGAACCATTTAAGGAGGGGCGAGGAAGAGAAATGTATCAGAGATTCCAAGTCTCGGTTGACAGGCCCATTGGTCTAATCAAGTGTAAGCTGTTGAGGAGCACGGAGGAACTTGTGGGAAAGCTGTTCACGGAAGTGTGGGGAGCCAAGGAGGAGAATAAATTATAGATTGCATCATTTTAAGACTTTAAGAACTTAGAACGTTAAAAAGAAATCAAAGCCCAGTGGAGATTTCCATCAATCAACATTGATAAAGCCATGAGGAAGTCCTCATTTTTATCTGCCAAATCTTTCTATTGCCCCACCAAGATCAACGGTGGGGGTGTCTGGGCTTGCTCCCCAGGCACAGGGGAGGCCAGGGCCGTGGGCGTGGCTATCCTGGTCCTGTCACCAGCAGCCGTAGGCAGGGTGGTTTGGGATGGGGGCAATGCACACCGTGGCCTTCATATAACCAGGGCTATTTTAAGTCCTCTGTTGGCCCTGGGCAGTTTCTAATCTTGATGGGCCCACCTCACATGATATCAACAATATGAAAGGCACCCGCGTTATAGCAAAATTTATATTTTGCTATAAAAAACTTCAAAGGACTTTTATGATTTTGCTTTTGAAATTATATGGCTCCGAGTAACTCATTTATTTTATGATTAGCCACAGTTTCTCAGGTTTTGCAGCTCATTGTGCAAGGCAAAGCAAGAAAAATCTAACCTACAAATTGCATTCAAATTCTATAGAATGTTAATGCAGACTAAAGTTGGTCAGTCCTGGTGTTTGTATATATCAATCAAGTGTTAATGTATTATTAGTTTGCACTTGGCTTTCAGTATTTCAGAGCCGATGATGTTCCACTCCTCTAGCACTATGGTAAGCACTTGCAAAGGAGGTGGGCCCCAGGCACAATACCTAGCGCACCTCAGGGATAAAACAGCCTCACATCCAAACTGCGGGCGTGTGGCTGGCAGGGCAGTCTTCTCATTAGATGCTAGGATTTGATATTGAAAAAAAGACATTGTGCTTCTGAATCCGGGTCTTGCTGTAGCCTTTCAATTAGCTGAGGCCTCCCTCGTGAAGAGGGGGTGGAGTGTTTTAGCCAGCTGTCTTGCCTAGAAGAGTTCTTGTCTAGGGCACCAGAGTTGACCGTGTAGACTTGAGCTTGTGTCCTGGCTGTGCTCTGAGCAGCTGTGGTACATGGAGGAGGAACGCTCAGGGACTCCATTTCCTCATCTGGGAAAAGGGGCCACAATATTGGTCTACCCTCGCTCATAGGGTTGTTTTGAGGATTCAATGAGATAATCTATGGGAAAGTTCTTTCTTGAAAAATACCAGATGTCATGATAACGTCAGACAGCTCAGGACAGCTACACCTTGGAATCATCCCTGGGGTTTTGAAAAGAATCCAAAGCCTGCGACCGATGCCATCAGAATGGCATGGGGTGGAAGCAATGCTGGTTTTCCGAAGGCAGCTCCTGGTGATTTTAGTGTGCAGCTGATGATGAGGAGGGGGCCTCAGTGCCCACCACTGGAGGTGGGGAGGAGCACGTGGTAGCTTCCAGGTCGCAGCAGCCGCTGAGCCTACCCGGCATCATCTCATGGTGTGAATTTGGCTTGCTTTGGCTGCCCAGACTCTTGGCCATTGAATCTGTGACTTTGGCAATCACTGTTGGAGCCCATGAATACGTGTGCTTCCCTGGCACAAGGCCAGGTATTGTGTTCTAGGCCTACACTCACATGGGGCCATGCAGGAGAGTTAGGGTTCATGGACCTTGAGATGGGAAATGGGCCAGCCCTGGCCGTACCCAGTGTGTTACTGCCCAAGGCTGCTGTAACAAATGACCGCAAATTAGGAGGCTTAGAATAACAGAAACATGGTGTTCTGGAGACGAAAAATCTGAAATCCAGATGTTGGTGGGGCCGTGTTTCCTCCAAAGCTTCCAAGAGACAGTCCTCCCTTGCCTCTTCCAGCTGCTGGTGGCTCCAGGCGTCCCTGGCTGGTGGTCACAGCATGGGGCCTCTGCTGCCATCCCCACCTGGCCTCCTCCCCTGCTTGTCCTTCTCTGTCTTGTCACTGGGTTTAAGGTTCACTTAGTCAATCCACGATGATCGCCCCTTGAGATCCTTCACTTAACATGTGTATACTTTTCCCATATAAAGTCACATCCATTGCTGCCGGGGTTAGGGCTTGGGAGTATCTTTTGAGGGGAAGCCATAATCACCACCATTAACCCAGATCACTTGACTCAGAGCTAACGTTCTTTCTGCCATTGTCTTTTCAGCACTTCCTCTAGTTTTCTCTCCTCTTCAATGTGCTTGTTGCTCATGGTAAGGAGAATGTTAATGACACTATTAGGGTTGGGCTAAACTAATATTCACATAGGGGTAGAATGAAGACTCATCTTATGTCCCAGTATCAGGGTTTGGTGCCTGGCTCACAAGAAACCCACATTCTCCTTGGAGATGGGTGAGTCTTGCCTTGATCTCTCAGCATGCAGGCACCCTCACGGTGTTACAACATTTGGTTCTCGGAACAACCAGCAAGATGGTTGCTGCTGCCAGCATTTTGACCAGTGAGAAAACCAAGAGTGAAACTGTATGCCCAGCAGAATCTGCCATGACGATCTGAGTGCAAGTCTATTTGGGGGATGATTCTGGGAAGAACTGGTGAGCAAGGGGAGAAGTGGGACAGGGAGTACAGGAAACCAGAACCAATGGCACTTATGAGCTAGATGTTGCTGGGGCTAGCAACCCCATGGGGGACCTCTGGGAGCTGGTAAAGAGGCCACCTCCGAGCAGTAAGGAACCTGTGCTGTGGATCCACCACCTCCCGTCGGAGAGCAGTTTATGGGCTAATTCCAGAAGCGTGAACTCCTTGGCTTTTCCAGCCTGTCCTGCTAACAGGCAGCGCAAGCTCTGGTGGCTACCGAGAGCCCCTTTAGACCAAGAGTTTACAATGGATAGCCCTCTGGGCCGACGGAGAATAGCACAGGCTGAGGGCGCCAGTGTGGGACATGATGCTGTTTGCCAAATGGGTCCAAAGTCTTTGCCCTTTGGCTCGTAGTGCAGTGCTTTGTCCCGTCTGGGGGACAGACCATGACTCCAATGCCTGCCCCCATACCTGCCCGCAAACAATCCCTACTGAAATCCTGTGCTGTTCGCAAGACTTCCCAAAGCCCAGACTCTGAGATCAAGTCCAGAAGTGACTTCCCTTGGAAGCTTCTGCAGTGTGTGTTTTTTTGTGTGTGATGGGTTCCGTGTGACCCAGTGACATGCTTCATACTTGAAATATTTCCACTACTGACAAAATAAATCAGCTCTGCCCGCCACAGCGCTCGGCTTATTAGGGGAAAATGGAAAAGGGGCATTAAATATTAATGCTGCATATTTCCCTCTCCCTTGGCACCTTCTATGCTGCTGATCACTGCCCAGCCAGCACAGCCTTCTGTCTTTTTTTTCTCCTGACGATGATAGGGCACTGCAGGGACCTTTGACAAGGCGGTGAGGAGCAGGCATGTAAAATGGGGCTCCGGCTGGGGATCAGCCCTGTCACCAGCTGATGCCAACGACTACAGCACCATGAAACTTCATCTCTGGTGGCATCTCTGGTGCCACTGCCAGCGTACGGCGTGGCAGCAGTCACGGGAAGGGGCTTCGAAGGGGCACGTTGGGAGAAAGGAGAAACCCTGAGCCAGCAGCCTGTTGGTTTGTTGATTTCAGCGAACCCTCACTAAAGACACCCTCACGTCTACACCCTGGCTGGCAAGGAGGCGGGTATAGGCAACGTCCAGGCCTCGGACAGCAACTCTTCCCAGAATGTTGGTGTTTCATTTGACTAATCTGTGAAAACCTCTGCCCACAAATCAAAGAGAAATCCCTGCGAGGAATCCTCTTTTAGAGAGCCGGGAAGCTTGACTGCTTACTTGTTGTGTTTTTAAATTAATTTTTCATTACACAAGTAATGCATTAATCCAATTTTGTAAAAATTAAATCATTACCCACAAGGCTAGAGCGGCTCTCTCCCTACGTGCCCACCGCCTGGGAAGTGAGAGCTGGAGGCACCCTTAGGTGGGCTGTGTGCTTCTGGTGTCCCATCTGACCACACACGCCTGTTGTCTCCGGGTGAGATCTACTGTGCTTTGATGACAAGCTACTCTCGCTTGTGCCCAGGTGTCCTTCCTCCGGTCGTCACTCCCCCAGAGGCCACGATGTTGTCATGAATTTCTCCCGAGGATCGTTTTAGTTCCCTGTTTCCTGCGCTGAGGAGCCTCCGAGAGCTCTGTGTGTCCTCGTGGTGTGGGGCTGAGTGGCTCTGTCTGCCTCTTGCTGCTCTTGCCTGTTCCTGCTCATCTCCTGTGCCCGGCTGTCTCGGATGTAGCCGGCACCCTGCTCTGGGACAGCCTCGGCTGCCTCTGAGCCTTCGCTGGTGCTGTTCCTCTTGCTCTGCTCCTCTCGTGGTGCTGCTCCTCTGCTCATGACCCCACGCCCTCTGTGTAGCCTCTTCTTGTGCCTGCTGGTGCCAGGGGCCTTTCTTCTTCCAACAGCCCTGATGGAACCAAGCTTTGGGGACTAAAAGTTCTCCCAGGGGTTGCACTTGCTCACGTCCTCTCCCCAGCCATGGGGACTCCTTTGGGTCAGAGTCAGTCACCATCACAGCCATTGTCATCAGCACTTTGGGCTGTAGTCAGGCTTTGTCCTAGGTGCTTGGCATCTGTCACCTCACTTCATCCCATTCCTGACTTATGGCTAAGGGTCTGGGACTGGGAGAGGCTGCATTCTTATTCAAAAGTCCCACAGCTAGTGCAGGTTCACAGCCAGCGCTGACTCCCAGGTGTGTGCATGGTAAGGACACATGTGTGCTGAGCGCTGGTGGCAAATGTGGCCTGGTTTTTGTTCAGTCAGCGCTTTTTTAGTCCTAGAATCCCCAGGCCTACAACTGTGCAGACTTCCTGGAGGGCGCACCCTTGTGCACTTTCTCAGGTGCTTGGAGAGCCGAGCAAAGTGGGGAGAGGGCTGCCTATCCGGTAGGCTGCGGCCCCCAGAGAGCCCCGCGAAGCTGTCAGCCATTTAGGGTAAATGAGCGTCCAAAGGCCGGCGCGCTGGTAAGATCATGGGGGGAGACGTTATCCACGGCTGTTTACCAGAGAGAGGGAGGAGCTCCTTGGTGGCTTCTGGAGGAGGGAAGACAAGTCCCTTGAGGGAGCATTAGGCAAATCGTGTGCCTGTTTGGGTCAGGCGGGCTCGGGTCCGCACCAGGAAATTAACTTGTCACCAGCGTGGCTGTCACTCGCGCTCTTTGCACGGCCTCCCAGGTTTCTGCATCGTTGCAGGCACAAATCCTGAGGCCCTCCCTTGCCATCCAGGGAGAGGGGCTTCACTTAGGGGCTTCACAGTCTGGCTGCAGCATGCCGGCCGCTGGGGTCCCACAAAGGATGTGGTAACCTGTCTCCCCGGCTGAGCCTGTCAGCTCCGCGCTCGCCCGTCAGGGTGTGATCTCTCTGTGCTGAGCTGCTTTCCGTCATACGCAGCCTCCCCCTGCCTAAGAGGCTGAGATTCATGGGTACCCAGGGGATGAGCAGATGGCACGTGGAAAAATGGCTTCGTGGTGCAGGGTGCATGAAAAATGCTCAGGTGGGCATCGAAAATGGCAGGTGTCTCGCTGCAGGACTTATCAGAGCCTTCAGTGTGCTAGAGGAGTTGATGCCACTTCCACCAAATCTTTGAACTTGGAACCCTTTTTAATAAAAAGTAGAATACCTGAGGTGGGCATTTGGCCTAGCATTTAAACCACTAGCATCCCAGATTGGATGCCTAGATTCAGCTTCTAGCTCTGGCTCCTGATTCTAGCTTCCTGCTAATGCAGACCCTAGCAGGCAGCGGTGATGGCAAACATAATGGATTTCTTGCCACCTATGTGGGGAGACCTGGGTTGGGTTTCTGGCTCTTGGCTTTGGTCCCCTTGGTTGTTGTGGGCATTTGGGGGAGTGAACTGACCGATGTGAGCGTTCTTTCTCATAAATAAATTTTAAAAATAAAGTAGAACATCCACTTGCAGAGGGTGGATTTTTATTTCTTACATTGTAAGACACAGAGCAAGAACTGGAGAGATCAGAGGGGCTGGGAGAGAAAGTCTTCCCCAGCGCTACTGCTTCTTGTCCCAAGGCCATCTGGACTTGTTCTCTCTCTCTCTCTCTCTTTTTTTAATAAGATGTATTTATTTACTTCAGAGGCAGAGTTACAGAGGGAGAGACAGAGAGGTCTTCCATCCGCTGGTTCACTCCCTAAATGGCTGAAATGCCCAGAGCTGGCCAATCAGAAGCCAGGAGCTCCTTCCGGGTCTCCCAGTGGGTGCGGGGGCCCAGAACTTGGGCTATCTTCTGCTGCTTTCCCAGGCCATAGCAGAGAGCCCGACTGGAAGAGGAACAGCCGGGACACAAACCTGCCCCAGGGAGGGATGCCGGCGCCACGGGTGGAGGCTTAGCCCACTTCGCTTCAGCTCCGGCGCTGGGTTTCCTCTTCTTAAAGAAGTGACGGGGCATCCTCCAAGGCGTCCTCCTCCAGCAGTTAAATGAGATGCGGTTCTCGGGCTAGTGGGAGAGGAATCTTCCTGTTCCTGCCCACCCACAACCGCTGACCCTGGTGATGCTGCCTGCATCTCCCAGGGGGAGGTCAGAGGGACCCGCGGGACTGTGCTGTGTACATCTGGCCTCTCCCACTCCAGCAGGAGCTGCGTGCGGGCAGCCGCTGTGGCTTCCGGCTCAGTGGGTGCCGGCCTGAGGAAGGAGCTTGGCTGTGGGGATTCCATTCGACTCCAGCTTGTGTTGCAGTTTGTGGAGCCACCAGAGTCTGGGACCTCCGGGAAAGCTCTTCGGGGTGGCACCGGGCTTATGCAGGAGACAGGCGGGCGACCTGAAGAGGGTAAGTGGATCCTCTTTTTCTGTTAAGTCTTCTGAAACCTTGTTGTGCATGATTTTAAAAACATGTTTTCTCTGGAATAGTTGCCCAAGGGAGAAAATCTAAAAAATATGCAAAAGCATAAAGAAAACTTAAGTTCTCCCCATCTCAACCACGGCCAGTATTTTGATACACGTCTTTTCAGTTTGTTGTCATTGGTTTTGTGTCTGTGTACGTTACAATGAATATGTGTTTAGCAAAATGGATTGTTCAAATTGTTCTGTAACTTGATTTGTTCACTTGGTATGTAGGAAACATATGTCCACATCAAGTGTTCTTCTGGAATCTAATTTTAAATGGCTGCCTGGCATTCTGTTATGGGGATGTAACATAATTCATTTAACCAAGCTCTAATTTTTGGTGTTTCCCATTCTTTTCTGTTACAAACAATGAAGCAGTGGGCATCCTTCTAACATGTCACAGACCGCGTTCTCTAATATTTATTCAAGATAAAAAATCTTAGACGGGACATTGCTGAGCCCAAAGTTAATGAGGTCCAGCTAACTCTTAGTTAAGGAAATTGGTATTTGCTGAGTAGGGCGGCCCCTTGACATCCAGGAGGGATTGGTGGAGGAATATGCTCCAGTGCACGGCAAACTCTGCTGATGCTCAAGTCGCTTCTATGAAACGTCATGGTATTTGTGCATAACCTCTGCACACCTTCCTGTGTGCTTTGAACCATCTCTGGATTATTTATAATTCCTTACGCAATGTCAGTGCTGCGTCAGTGGCTGTTATACTGTATGGTTTAGGGCATAACAACCTATGAGCATCATCGGCCTAAAACGGGGTTTCCAATCAGCAGGTGTTGCGTATGCAGATGTTGGAATCCAGGACGTGGAAGGCTGGCTCAGTTATGCTAGACAAGAGCTTGGCCGGCTACGGCTTGTGTGTCGGACTAGCCCGCTGCTTGTTCCTAAGGGAAGCGCCTCCCTTTGCATGTGTGTTGTGGTTGCTTTTGTTCTCCAGTGGCAGAGTCGAGGAGTTACGGAACAGACTGCAAATCCTGCAACACTTAGGAGTGTTTACTCTCTGGTCTTTTTATAGGAAAAGTTTGGTGTCCCAAAGAATGACACTGTTTTCAGGCAAAAGCTTATGTGGTCCCTGAACTTGTGCTAAGTTTCGGAAAAAAGAGCAAACACACCTGTTAAGTCGTATGGGGACCTGCTTCCAAATTGTCAAGTTCAATGCTGACTCTTCAATACTTACCCTCTTACTCTTCTGAATAGTTCAAGCGAAACACTATTTCCTCGCTATTGAGATGTTTTCCTCGTCTTCCTCAGCTATATTCTTTCCCAGGTCCCTGCAGAATTTCCTTCTTATCAGCCTGCAACACAGTGAGGTGACTAAGAGCTCATACTGTGGCCCCAGGCTGGCCTGGCTTTGAATGCCAGTTCTTTTGTTGAACAGAATCTGAACTTGAGCCTTAGTTCCACTGTCTGGAAACAAGTCTGATGGATGCTCATGTTTGAGACGTTCTTAGCTCTGTGCCCGACACCTGGCTCAATGAAGGATGGCAATTGTGTCTCAGTTCGGTTTCCTGGAACCCCTTCCTTCCTTCTTCCCTTTGAAATGGTGGCATTCCCCAAAGCACTCTGCTTGCTACTCTGGCCTTCCTGGCTGAGTCTTCTTTCCCTGGGTTTTGTATGCAATCTGTATATAGGAAAATTCTGTAAAGTTCAAATTATTACCTGCTGGCCAATGATCCTTGAATTTAGAAACTATACACTTTTGTGTAGAGCATTGGAAAGACTGTAAGAACAATTGTTGGGTCTGGCATTGTGGTACAATGGGTTAACTTCTGCTTGACATATTGGCATCCAATATTGGAGCATCAATTTGAGTCCTGGCTTCTCTGTTTCCCATCCAGCTCCCTGCTAATGTGCTTGGGAACCTGGTTGGAGTTCTGGGCTTTTGACTTGGGCCTGGCTCAGCCCTGGCCATTGTAGCCATTTGGGGAGTGAACCAGTGGACAGAAGATCTTTTTCTGTCTCTGTCTCTCCCTCCTTTGTCACTCTGCATTTCAAATAAATAAGTAAATCTTTGAAAAGTAATTGTTAACCTTCCCCAGGCAAAAATTCCAATGTAAAATAAAACCTTTACTTGGTTTTAATAAACATTTCTGTCTCATCTTGGTTACTGTCCCTATTCCCTGCCCTCTACCCTCTTTCCCACACTCTCTACCAGAAGTTGAAAGAAATATAGGCAATCTGATCATTTCATAGCATTTAAATCTGAAAGGAAAGACCCAAATCCAACTCCTCTAGCCAGAGGTTATTTCCAGAAGAGTTGCAGACATATCAACCTCATCTTCCAACGCTGGTATCCTCCTCCAAGTATTTAATTGCAATCAGTTATTGAGCTCCTTTATTGTTGCCTGACGTTCCTTGCTTCCTAAAAGAAGCACGAAACCAAAAGCAAGCACGCACACATAGTCCAGGAGAGTTTGCACTTCCGACTGTGAGCCACTGATGGTGATCCAAAAGCTTGACTCAGAGGCATAATTAATTGAAACTTATTTCAATGGAAGTTATTTCCCTTCATCTCATTACAGAAACAAAAGATTACAGGCCAGGGGATCCATGAGGTTTCAAGAGAGTCTATTGATGAATGGAGTTGGAAGGAGTTGACACACGGTCAGAGATGGTTAACATCCAGCAGGTCTTACAAAGGAACAGCAATTCCTTGCCATTAATCCCGCCTTGCCTCTTTGATCTTGAATGGTACCATGGCTGCAAGTTAACTGCAAAGCTACTCTGGTGTTAAAAGGCCCCCAAAGATCTCGCCCTGGGGAAGGATTTTCCAAGAACTTGGAAGATTAAAAACAATAGCAACAATCACAGTAATAATAACAACCCAATACACTGATAAAATACGCCCCCCCCCCACCCAAGTATGAGCAAGCAGAGAATCCTCTAGGAAGGTTTTTAAGCTGTTAGATTGTAAATCTGCCCTCTGTACATGTTATGACAGGTGTGCCCATATTAATTTATCACGCCAGTCTATAGGGAAATGGATGGAGCTGGTCCTGTCAGCGTGGGTCACAGCTGCTTCTTTTCATAAGATGAGGTAATTAAATGAAGAGTTGGGAGAAGATACGGCCTGGCAATGCTTGAAGGATTTGGGGGGTAGATGACTTACTGGTTTTTCTTGTGTCCTCTTCTCATTTTCCCTACGGTTCTAAGAGCTTCCCCGAGGTTCTCGGGACTCCGGGAAGGAAGACTTGTGGGAGTTTCAGAGCCCCCACATTTGTGGCCACCATTGTGATGTCACAGTTAGAAGGGGGCGTTTCCTTTCCCTTGGTGTTGTCTCCTGACCCAACAGCCTGAGCCCAAATCTTTCTACATGCTTTTTACTCCGGAAGTGGCCTGAGGCATGAGACATTCCTTTAATTCAGGCAGTGGGGAGTGGGGGAGGAAGGAGTAGGACCCCGGAGTGAGGGTGTTATCACCCTGCACAGCCGGTGGTCAGGCTCAGGGCTCGAAAATGTCCAATTAAAGAAATGAAAAATGTAAGCTCTGTCGGGAAAAAATGCAAATAAGGTGGCTGGGGTTAAGATTCTGAGTGGTTTGGTGGTTAAAATTATGCTCTTGTTTATGGGGGGAAATGGATTTTTAAAAATCTATATACAGTTGGATGAATCAGGCAACCATCTATTATGTAATTGAGTAACAACATAATCCCCTATAATGGGGGTGAGTTTGGCCAAAGCCATCATAAAGTTGGGGGACTCGGGCTTGTTCATTCTCCCTACTTAGCTCTTGGAAAAGCAAACCTTTGGGGGGAAATTCAGTGTCTGTCTCAGAGGGTGGTGTCTAACAGTGCTTTCCCTCAAACTGAATTCCTGTTTTTGGTGGAGAGGAGCGACTGCCTCTGAAGCAGCCCAGAGCACGTTTGTCCTCACCAGAGGACTCACATTTCAGGTTTGGTGTCTGGAGCTCATCCAACACCAATCGTTAGGATGGAGGAGGACCGGGGAGTGACTAGCAGGGCCTGTGCCAATGGAGCTATAGATGGCGTGGAGGCCCCTGCAAGTCAGTCCAGGGAGACAGAAGGGGTAACGCCCTCTCAGCTTCCAGGTAGCCCCAGACAGATGAAGTGACTCTGAAATACAATAGCCAGCTGTTTTTGGCCCTGTGGATTTTCTGCCATGAGGCAGGCATCCCTTTCACATTGCTCCAGTTGGCTGGGAAAGCAGTAGGCTGCAGAGGCCTGGGCAGGGCAGGACTAGAAGAGAGAGCAAGCGAGCGAGAGTGAGTGAGCGAGAGCATACGCACAGAGCGGTATGTGCTCACACCATGTGCATCCCAAATGCTGTTTGAAATGGACACTGTGGTGGACCCCTAGGTCCCTACTGAGGACCAAAGTGCTCATTCACTCAGCTGCCGACAGTGTGGTTGTTGGCGGCTCACAGCCAGCGTGGGCTGCCCTCACCCAAGGGGAGCCGCCTTGCTCATGTGTGCCCTGTGCCGGGCACTCCTGCATGCAATGACTGAGCCACTTAGGGATGGAAGGCCTCGGCCCCCTGCCCACGTTCAGGACAACATGAGGCCCCTCCCAGCTCCAGGGCTCCCTGTGGGAGCAGCAGGGCTCTCTGTGTGACTCAGTCTCTGCTCCATTTCTGGCCTCCGTTCAGTCCTGCTGCCCCGCCCTCCCCTTCTGTGCATCCCGGGGACATTCCGCAGGACACCTGTTGTGTGCACAGTCCACTCTCAGGCGGCTATAGAGGAAGACTGCGCACTGGCCCAAGGTCTTCCCTGTTTCAAGGGAGAGGAAATAAGAGTTGGCCCAAGCACGGCTGACCTGCTCTTGGGTAGTCGCCATGGCCGTTTGGCCGTTTGATTGTCACAGGTGTCTCTGGACACAGAACTGTCCCCTCAGGACCCCTGAGATCTCTGACTGTGGTGGCCCAACTCTGGGGGCTTTGGGATGGGCGGATGTTTTCTGTCACCTTCCTCAAATTCAGCCTTTCTGTTACTCTTTCCTTTCTACCTGGTGTTCTGGTTTTCTGTCGTGCGTCTCTGCAGTTCTGTGGCGAGAACTCGTGTTCAAGCCCATTTTCCAGCTGTGTGATCTAGGAGTGGACAGAGCATCTCTCTGAGCTTTGTTGTTCTTTTTTTTCCTTTTTCTTTTTAAAGATGTATTTATTTATTTGAAAGTCGAGTTATACAGAGAGAGAAGGGGAGGCAGAGAGAGAGAGAGAGAGAGAGAAAGAGGTCTTCCATCCACTGGTTTACTCCCCAGATGGCCGCAACGGCTGGAGCTGTGCCCATCTGAAGTCAGGAGCCAAGAGCCTCCTCTGGGTCTCCCACGTGGGTGCAAGAGCCCAAGGACTTGGGCCATCTTCTGCTTTCCCAGGCCATAACAGAGAGCTGGATTGGAAGTGGAGCAGCCAGGACTTGAACCAGTGCCCACATGAAATGCCGGCACTGGAGGCAGCGGCTTTACCCATTACACCACAGCACCAGTCCCAGCCTTGCTGTTCCCATCCGGGAGGCGGTTCTTCAGGGACGTGATCTGCTCACCCTACGAGGTGATTGTGAGCTCCAACAGGATGCTGCACGGGGCACCAGTGAGGACGCTGGGAGAAATGCACGCTGGCGGGGAGGACGCCCCCTCGGCCCATCAGTGAGAGTCTCAGCAGGCTCTTATCCGCCAGCCCTGGCCTAGGTTTGCCAGAAACCTAGGGAGGGCTTCCAGGCACAGCGCAGTGCAAGTCTCTTCTCTACCAAATTTGGGCAAATTCCTTGGGCTCTCTGCTTTGGATTCTTATCCATACGCTAGTATAACTGCAAACTTAGGGTTGCTGGTGATGAATGAATGAAACACTTGAACAAAGCAGCCTGCTCGTAGTTGAAAAACTTAGTAATGCCAGCTTTAGCAGGGGTAAGCAAGCAGACCCCAACTGTATCACTGGCCAGCGAGAGACTACAGCAGCAATGGTGAAGGACTCTGAACCTCTGGTACTTATCTGTGAAATGGGGGGATGCTCCCTATTTTATGATAGTTTTGAAGCTAGAGAGAAATTGTACAGGCTCCTGATAGTAATGGTTCTTATTGTCTATTATTTCTGAGGAGGTTTATCTTTTATGGAGAGTCCCAGATGAATGGCAGGCAAACAGTGATGGGTGGTGGTGGTGGAGGTAAGTGGATTATTCCTGTAGCCATGCCCAGAGTGAATGGGTCCTGGCTTTCTCACCAAGGGTGGGGAGTACCCAGTGATTTCTCTTGCCAAGTTGTTTGTTTCCTAGCAGGGAAATAATCCATGGGACTTGGCCACCTGGGGCTCGAGTCACACTGTTTTCTGGGAATCACCTGATATGAAAATTTGCAACATGAGTTCTGGGCCAGCACAGGGAGCCCTGCCAGGCTACAGACAAAGGCTGCCTTGGTGCCTGAGTTGGCTCGCACCACTGTGTGGCCTGGTGTCTCCCGGTTGGCTCTCAGGTGTCATGTGAACATCCCTGTTTCGGGATGGAGGCCTGGGTCTTTTCTGGCCATGATGCCATATCCAGAACCTTGAGAGGATATAGAAAAATCACATTTTTTACTGCTGAGTCCCGAGACAGATCCCACTGACACCAGAGAAGCAGGTAGAGTGGTGGCCCAGCAGGAGCACTAGGCAAGGAGTCCACCTGTCTCCACACACTCTGGAAACAAGGTATTGCTGAATGTACTGAAAAGAAGCTCCTTCAGGCCGGCGCCGCGGCTCACTAGGCTAATCCTCTGCCTGCGGTGCCAGCACACCGGGTTCTAGTCCCGGTCAGGGCGCTGGATTCTGTCCAGGTTGCCCCTCTTCCAGTCCAGCTCTCTGCTGTGGCCCGGAAAGGCAGTGGAGGATGGCCCAAGTACTTGGGCCCTGCACCCCATGGGAGACCAGGAGAAGCACCTGGCTCCTGCCTTCGGATCAGCGCGGAGCGCCGGCCGCAGCGGCCATTGAGGGGTGAGCCAACGGTAAAGGAAGACCTTTCTCTCTGTCTCTCTCTCTCTCACTGTCCACTCTGCCTGTCAAAGAAAAGAAAAGAGAAAGGAAAGAGAAAGGGAAAAAGAGAGAGAGAGAAAGAGAAAGAAAAGAAAAGAAAAGAAAAGAAGCTCCTTCAGTCAGTTCAAGTGAAACACAGGAGTCTTATCAGTAGGCAGGGGCAGCTCCTGCAGCCTGGCCTCCCAGGAGTGGGAAACCACCATTTCTCTGCCATCCTGTAGATGGCTCCTTCGGCAGCTCCTCGGACACTTGCTCACCTGTCCTCCCCACAGACCAACTTTGCTAGCCACGCCTACTTTCTACCTCTTCCTCTGTCAGCTGCCCCTGGCTTTGGCTGACCGTGGTACCGGTTTCAGACTTGACACTCGAGCTCCTCACAACTTAGTGCTGGAGACTTTATTTACTTTTTAAAAAAGATTTATTTATTTACTTGAAAGGCAGAGATACACAGAGAGAAGGAGAGAGAGAGAGAGAGAGAGAGAGAGAGAGATCGATCTTCTGTCTGCTGGTTCACTCCCCAAATGGTCGCAATGGCTAGAGCTGGGCTGATCCAAAGCCAGGAGTCAGGAGCTTTTTTCCGGGTCTCCCAGGTGAGTCCAGGGGCCCAAGAACTTGGGTCACCTACTGCTTTCCCAGGCACATTAGCAGGGGCTGGATTGGAAGTGGAGAAGCTGGGACTCAACTAGCACCCATATAGGATTCCAACACCACAGGCAGAGGCTTAACCTGCTGCACCACAGCCTTGGCCCCAGAGACTTCCCTTAAATACCAGGAGAGAGAATTTGATTGGCTTATCTTGAGCCAGGTGCTAGTTCCTGGTCCAATTAGCAGTGACTGGGGAAATGGGTTCCCTGATGCCCTGGGCTGCCCTCCCAGAGCCATGAACTGGGCAGGTTCTCCAATACAGGGGTGCAGAGGACAAAGAAATAAAGGACATTTGGAAACAATGGTTCAGCTTTCTAAACCTTAATTTTCTCAACTGAAAATAACAGTTATTATATTGGCCACTAAATGTCAGAGTGAATCATTTTTCTGTGGAGTCCAGTTGATCTCCCCCTTTTGGAAGCTCACCCCACTTCCACCCCCATTCAGGCAACTGTGGCTACATAATATTAATGCAAACCCTGTTTTATCGGATAAAGAAGTCCACCCCCTTTCTTTTGTCTCTTATTATGGGAAAAACACTTAACATGAGATCTACCTTCTTACATTTTTGTCAGTTCACTATTGTTGACGGCAGGTACACTATTGGACGTCAGATCTCTGGAGCTTATTCATCTTATGTAAGACTGAAATTCTATGCCTGCTGATGACTGATTCCTCACTGCGCCTCCCCCTGCCCCTGGAAACCACCATTCTGCTCCTTGATGAGAGGAATTTGACTATCTGGACCTCTTGTATAGGGGAATCAGGTAGTATTTGTCCTTCTGTGCTTGTTTTACTTAGCGTAATGTTGTCGTGGTTCTTCCATGTTGCTCTATATTGCAGAAGTCCCTCCTTTTTGTAGGGCTCAGTAGTAGTGAATTGTATGTATATGCAGCATTTTCTCCTTTCAGTTCTTTGGAAAAAATGTACCCAAAGTGAAATTATTGAATCATGGTTGTTCTCTGTTTAAGTTTTTGAGGAATCTACATACTGTTTTCCGTAGTGGCTATACCATTTTGCATTCCTAACAACTGAGTGCAAAGATTTCAATTTCTCTACATCTAAAAAACTTTGCTTATTTATTGAAAGAGAGAGAGAGAGAGACAGACAGACAAACACCTTGTGTTTAGTGGTTTATCCTCCAAATACCCAGGGCCCATAAGGACCATAACTAGGTAAGGCCCAAGCTCAAAACCAGGATCCTGGGCCCCAGTTTGGATATCCCATGTGGGTGACAGGGATCTAAGAACTTGGGCTGTCCCCCAGGGTGCACATTGCTGGGAAGCTAGAGTTAGAAGTGGAGACAAGACTGAAACCAGGTGCTTTATAAGGAACGTGGGCATCCCAGGTGGTATCTTAACTGCTACCTAAAAAGCTCACCCTTCCACATCTTTACCAACACTTTTTTTTTCTTTTTGTTTTTTTAATAATAGCCATCCTGACAGGTGTGAAGAAATACCTACTTAGGGTTTTGAATTGTACTTCAGTAATAACTAGTGACATAAATCATCTTTTCATATACCCATTGGCCATTTGTATGTCTTCTTTGGACAGATGTCTGTTCAAATCTTTAGGCCATTTTTAACTGGGCTATTTGTTTTGGCTTACTGTTGAATTGTGGGAGTTCCTTAAGTATGGTGGAGATTGGCCCCTTATTGGATACATTGGTTTGGGGGTATTTTCTTCTATTTCTGTAGGCTGTCATTTCTCTTTTTGATGGTTTCATTCGTTGTGCAGGAGCTTTTTAGTTTGATGTTATCCCACTTACTTGTTTGTTTTTGTTGCCTGTTCTTCTAGTGTCGTGTCCACTAAGGAAGTCCACATTTCAAGGAAGTCCCCTCCTCTGGGGTATTTCTGGGCATCCCGAGGACTGTAGGTTGCCCAGGTCTGCACAGGCAGTGGCGTGCCACCCCTGCCAGCCTCCAGCTCTGCATTCTTGCCTGCCTTGAGCGCAGCTGAGCACCCTTAGCATCCTGTTTTCCAAGCTGCTGATGCTCACCCTTGTATATCTTTATTCCTAACCTGGACATGAGTTCCTTTCTTCAGTCTCTTAAGGCATGGCTAAAATGGGATAGAACTGGTATAACTTTATTTACTGTTTGGGAACAAGAGAATTAGACTCAAAAAGTAAGCTTGGCCCCTGTATAGCTTCTCCAAGGGTCTTCATGAGGTTAGAGGACCCAACAGGACCTGTGGAACATTTCTACTGGTAAATAGCAGGTGGCTCTCCGAGAAGGAAGTGCTTCCTCCCTTCCAGTCCAGAGTCCTCCTCATCTGCATAACCAGGGTTCATCGCAGTTCCTGGGAAGGCCAGCAGTGGGCTCCCATCATTCTGAAGGCCGTGCCCCTGCCGTCTGCCAGGCTGTGGGCAGTACCAGGCACTCACACTCACCGCTGACCTTTCGCCCCATCTGGCTTCTTCAGTGGCCCCCCAGGAGCGACTCAGTAACCTGGGTCCCGTTTTGAGGGCTAAGCCAGGCCCAGAGTCTTCATGATCTTTACAACAATATTCAGGGAAGCAAAGATGCAGTGTTGGTGCCTGATCCCTCCCGAGTCCGTCTGGGTCACAAAGACAGACTCATCTCCCAAGAGCAGCTGGGGATTTGCAGGCAGGCAGTGTCAAAGTTCCATGAGTTTCAGAAAAAGGATTTCTGACTTCAGATTTCATCTGAAGAGTCTCCCATGGGCACTTGCTGATGGTATCCATCAGGATGAGAACGGGCCTTACCAGCAGGACCAAAGGGGCTCTGGGCACAGCCCGCCTGGAACAAAGGGAGTGCCTGTGCCAAAGTTAAATTCACTTTTTCCTTCGTAGACTAGAGATTATCCAAAACGCCACAAGTGTCTGTTTACCAATTTGGAATATTCAAAGTCCCAGTCTCTCCTGGGGGTCTGGTTAATAGCACGTGATGCCCTTTGACCCCTTCAACAACCTTCTCAGGTGAGGGATGACTTCCTTCACTCTCAGGAGGGGAAACTGAGGCTCAGCGCTGTGTGCTGGTGAATTGCAAGCTAAGTAAATGGCAAGGTGGGACTCGAGACTGTGCCCTTTGTCCTGTGGCCCTTCCAGGCCTTGGTTCTGAGTCCTCATGAGACTGGGAGGCCATGCCCTGGCTGGGGGGATGGCGGCCTGTGAGTCTCCAGAGCTGGTGCCTATGGCAGGGCCCACCGTATCATGAAACTGTGGCAGGAGGGTGCATATTCAAAAGTTACTGAGAATTCAAGACCAGGGCGGCAGAGCGCCAGGCTGCCGTGGGTCCCTCCTGAGCCCTGGGTTCCACGTTTGCACGACTACAGTGTCCGTGGCCTGGACACTTTGCTCCTGGCAGGAACACAGGCCCTGAGGGATGTGGGGCTGCAGAAAGTGAGGTGGTTTTCCCAGTGAGCCTTCTCCACTCCCTGTCATCAAAGACAGCACGAGACCAAAGGTTGAGCCCACAGGATGACTTCTGCCGTTTAGCTGTTTTTCTTCCTTCTCGGTTGTTGTTGTTTTGAATAATATGTGTGGCTTTTGAAAAACGGCTTCAACTGGTTTGAGCCTTATTAAGATATGAGAAACTCGGAGGTGAAGGGGATTTGACAATGAAAGCACAGCTTCCGTTTGGTGCTGTAGGCGCTGGGAGCAGAGAATCCCAGAGCCCCGTGCTCAGGGGAGGCAGGTGGGTGATGGGGTGGAGGCAGCGTGGAGGAGCGCAGCCAGGGTGCTGTCCGCGAGGTGCTCTGCTCCAAACAGCAGGATGACCACTAGAAACTGCAAGTCACAGTGGGAAGTGAGAGGGAAATGGGGGAAAAGCAACCCCAACTCAACTGGAGCCACCTGGGACAGGTCGAAGTAGAGAGAGGGAAGTCAGTAGTAAGAATTGTAAATGGGAAATGGGGACTCCAGTTGTTTCTCCCCAAGGACAGGCATTAGGGCATCTGGCTGGGTCTCCCAGAAGGAGGGGTTTGCTAAGAGAGGGTCTGATGTGTACTCAAAGCCTCAGGAAATAGGTGCCCGACCAGCTCCCTCAAAAGCCAGCCTCTGGCTTGGTCATTTATTTAGTGATTGTTGGACATCCTGGTGGGCCAGCCTTGAGGATACGGTGGCTCAAGGGCAGGTGTGGTTTCCCTGCCCTCTTTTGAAGGGGGAGACAGACAAACGGGCAGCAGGTTGAAGGGCAGGGGTAGTGTCAAGGGGAAGTACCCGGGCAGGGAGTACCTCATTTTACCTTTCTCTGGGAAAGTTAACCCTCAGGAGTAAATCTGAGACGAATAGAATTTACCCAAGTGTGCAGGATGGTGGATGTGAGAAGGTGTTCTGCAAAGGAGAAAGCACATGGGTAGGCCAGGAAGTGACCAAGAGGATGTTGCATTTGCGGAATGGACACTGGCTGCTGGGAGGAAGCTTTGGAGCCTACAAATGTTAATTGAATGATTCCCACATGCTTCAGTCCAGTGAGCTATCCCCTCCGCTTGGTTGTACCAATCTCAGTCTCTTACTTTTCCTAATAGAGCCTTGCCTGATTCACTTTTCTTTTTTTAAAAAGATTTATTTATTTACTTGAAAGTCAGAGTTACGGAGAGGGAGGGTGGGGGAGGGAGGGGGAAGGGGAGAGAGAGGGGAGGGGGAGGGAGGTGTCTTCCATCCACTGGTTCACTCCCCAGATGGCTGCAATGGCCGGAGCTGTGCCAATCTGAAGCCAGGAGCCAGGAGCTTCCTCCAGGTCTCCCACATCAGGGCAGGGGCCCAAGCACTTGGGCCATCTTCTACTGCTTTCCCAGGCCACAGCAGAGAGCTGGATTGGAAGTGGAGCAGCCAGGACACGAACCGGCACCCACATGGGATGCCAGCATTGCAGGCAGCAGCTTTACCTGCTACGCCACAGTGCCAGCCCCTGATTCTCTTTTCTCTCTCTCCTTTCCATCTTATCCATCAATTGGCTCTCTCCTTTGGATTTTTCCATGTATTTTCAGAATGCAAATTCAGCTGTTATTTCAAAGACCAGAGTCATAGTGGCTTCAACAGGAAAGATGAATGTTAATTTCACTTTCCCAGCAGTGCTCAAGAATAAGCAGTTGGTTGATGAGGTGAGGACCCAGGATCTCAAGTGCTGGTCTTGATTGTATGCTCCAAAGTAGCTCTCCATTATGTCAGCTTTGCCTGAGACAAGACGGAAGGAGAGAGACAGGCGAGTGACAGATGTCAAGTTAAAGAATCATAGAGTCAAACATACATGGAGATGTTTTAGATCAATAAAAATCCTCAAGACAGGGCAAGTGAGAACTATTTGTGTTATTGACAAGAGCTTTGTTGATTAGATTAAATGCTGAGTTAGTCTTTGGGGCCTTAAAAGCTCTCAGTTGAGAAGAGACAACAGAGACTTAAAAACTTGCCCATAGCCCTTAATTAGGGCTCAGTCTTAATTCCATAGATAATTTTTTCCCTCACAGGGCAAGGAGGGGATAAAGGAAACTGACAAAGCAAACTTGTGGACAGTGAATGTGTTCCCATGAAAGAAGCTTTGAGACCATGAGATATGGGCCATCTCTGACTGAATGGGTTCAACCAGATGGGTGATCTCAATAATCCTGCAAAATACTGCTTTTCTTGTGACTGATAAAATGGTCATACTATTACCAGTTGCTCAAGATGTCAAAAAAGTGACTCTGAGTTTTGGTGTTCACGTTCTGGTCTGTCCAGTATTCATTTTTCATCTCAACCTCATCTCCAAGCTGCCTACTCGTGTTTCAGGCAGTCACATCCTACGTCAGAAGACATAGGAAGGGGGCGAGGACATTCCATCCCCTCCAGAGCTCAAACGCTGACACCTCTGGGCTCCTCATCTGTCTTGCATGATGTGTGTCTCACCGTCCCTTGCCCTCTCAGTCGTGTGGTTCACAAGTTGGTGCCTTGGTGCACATCTGTCTCTTACACACTTGTGAAGCCAAGTGAAGGGATCTGAGGAAGAAGGGCCGTCCACCTGTATGTGGTTTCCCAGCACTCAGGTTGGATGGAGCCTGGCACACACTGAGCATTGAGTCAACCTTTGTCAAATTGCTGACTTCCTTCTGGTAACCAAGGCTGGCCATGACGCTTCTTTAACCCACTCTGCCACTGTCAGCGTTGAAGTCATCAGACGCCACAGCCCTGTCCTATTTGCAGGCTTTCTAGAGGGGACTCCACCTTCTCCCTCTTCCCACCTCCCTTGATGGATCCATTACTGTCTTTAAAAGTGGAACGAGTGCATCGCAGAGGTTGGAGAGAATCTATTCATTACAAAGATTAATGATAGGGAAACCTTATTGGGTAATTTTTCTTTTCAACTAAGCATATGCTTGACTTAATTCCCAGTCGTTGTACTCTTGGACACTTTTCCCAGAGAAATGAACACCCTGCTTCCAGACCAAAGCCTATCTGTGAATATTCATAGCTGCTTTAGTTGTAATGGCCTAGAACTGGAAACAATCCAGGATGTCCTTCAGTGAGCAAACAGTTGGAAGAAACTCACGATAGACTGGAGCACTCACTTGGAGATATGCAAGGTGGTCGTTTTCCTGGGCCACAAAACCCCGTGCATGAAATGGCCCAGACAACAGCCATTTTTCTCATGGTTCTGGCAACGAGCAGTGAGAGGCTGAAGTGTGGGACGCCGTCAGTGCAGGCTGCGTCTGCAGGTGCGAAGGAAGGGTCTGTGACAGGTCTCTCTTATGTTCCGGGACTTCACTGGCCGGCTTGTGGCAGCCAGACTCCAGCCTTCACTCGAAGTTCTCCCTTTATAAGGACATCAGTCCCTAATGGGTCAGGGGCCCACCCTACCTGTATGACGTCATCTTAATGAATTTATTTCTGTTATGGCCCTATTTCCACACGAGGGTACATTCTGAGGTCCTAGGGGCTAGGACTTCTCCATGTGAATTTTGAGGGAACATAATTAAATTTGTTATATGCAACAGTGTGGATGAGGGGTGATCTGTGAAAAGGATCACACCTGTGATTCCATTTATATGTCATACACAGGTGACAAAACTTTAGGGACAGGGAAGAGATTAGTGGGTGCTAGGGGCCAGGAATAGAGCAGGGGGATGAATCTATAAAGGGTAGCATGAGAGAGTTTCTTCATGGTGAAAAAAATCCTCTGTATCCTATTTGGTGGTCATCATCCTGTGAATCTATGTGAGGGATCAAATCACATTGAACTATACACACACACAAGTGTATACAAATCTTGGTAGAAATTGAACACTGTCTGAAATCCAGTTAATGTTTTACGCCAATATCAATGTTCTGCTTTGGATATCACACCACAGTTAGAAAAGACATCACAGGGCCGGCGCCGCGGCTCACTAGGCTAATCCTCCGCCTAGCGGCGCCGGCACACCGGGTTCTAGTCCCGGTCGGGGCGCCGGATTCTGTCCCTGTTGCCCCTCTTCCAGGCCAGCCCTCTGCTGTGGCCAGGGAGTGCAGTGGAGGATGGCCCAGGTGCTTGGGCCCTGCACCCCATGGGAGACCAGGAAAAGCACCTGGCTCCTGGCTCCTGCCATCGGATCAGCGCGGTGCGCCGGCCGCAGCGCGCCGGCCGCGGCGGCCATTGGAGGGTGAACCAACGGCAAAGGAAGACCTTTCTCTCTGTCTCTCTCTCTCACTGTCCACTCTGCCTGTCAAAAAAAAAAAAAAAAAAAAAAAAAAAAAAAAAGAAAAGACATCACAGAATGTCCAAGGCACCATGTACTATTTCCTGTGAGCCTGAGGTCATCTCAAAGCAAAGACACGTGCAACTTCCCGTGAGTCTGCGATCATCTCCAGATAAAGAATGAAGAATGTTAACCATGTGGCTGTGTTGATGGGTGGGAGGGATGAAATGCAAGACTAGAGATGTAGATGGGGTTCATGGGGTTCCTCCTGACTGGCCACCTTCCTGAAAAGAATCTTTGACTCCTAAATTCCAAAGACATTTACAGTCACCCCGCCTTCCTTCTCCCCCAGCCATAAGGAGGGGATATGTCCAGGTGAGAGGGGCAACAGTAGGTTGGTATTTATTTATTGCCTTTTAGATTCCTACATAGCACTTGATGTCCCCAGTTTGCAGATTCGCTTAATCTTGTGACGTAAAATCAGGTCTGGATGCTCGTCTATGGGGACCTCAGACCAGCAGCCACTCAACTCTTCCTCCCACGCCTCCCTGAAGTCCTCTCACCTGCTCTGCAGTCCCTGGGGGCCAACTTCCTCTCCTTCTCCATCGGGCCCTCTGCCCCACCTTCGCCGTTACCTGGCCACCCCCAAAGCTGAACCTACTCACCCGCAAATGGACATGCAGGAAGCTGGCTTTGAGTGTTGAGTCTCTGTGCAGGTGTCCGGGGTTCCAGGCTATCTCTGCGAGTCCCCACTCTCTCTGCCTCCGTTTCCTCGGCTGTCTGTGTGGAAAAATCACTCCTATCTGATCCTAAGGCCTGGAAGGTTTCCTACAAATTCAAAGTTCTCTTATTGTGACTTCCTAATATTTAAGCATCTCCTACACGTGAAGCTCAAACATTACTTCCTGATTGTAATGAAAGTCACGTGAGCTGGCGCCGCGGCTCACTAGGCTAATCCTCCGCCTTGCGGCACCGGCACACCGGGTTCTAGTCCCGGTCAGGGCGCCAGATTCTGTCCCGGTTGCCCCTCTTCCAGTCCAGCTCTCTGCTGTGGCCAGGGAGTGCAGTGGAGGATGGTCCAAGTCCTTGGGCCCTGCACCCCATGGGAGACCAGGAGAAGTACCTGGCTCCTGCCATCGGATCAGCGTGGTGCGCCGGCCGCAGTGCGCCGGCCACGCTGGCCATTGGAGGGTGAACCAACGGCAAAGGAAGACCTTTCTCACTGTCCACTCTGCCTGTCAAAAAAAAAAAAAAAAAGTCATGTGAGATGAGTGTCCTTGACCACCAGAGGCTAGAAAGCACAGCCCATGCCCGTCCAGGAAACCACCACCCTGAAGATGGCAACATTTCCTTTTTGCCCTGATTGATAAAGACTTTTCTGTGTGAGTCTTGATCTAGCATACCTAGTGCTTTGTTTACTTTGAGAGTCCACATCAAAGGATTTTCTAGAGGATTCTTGGGGCAGGGGCATGACAGCACCCCCTTAGCAGGTTGTGAGAAATGATTGTGTGCATCTTGGTCCAATTCTGAGCTCAGTGATACCACCCCGGGGCTTGAAATCAGCCAAGCTGGGAGAATTTACACCAGGGAAATCGGCAGATGCTACAAGTCAGGGTTGTGTTTGTATCCTGGAAGGCCAGCTTTCCAGCTGCCGATGACCCATGACAAGTGAGGTCTGTGGCTCCCCAAGGAGTTCCCCCTAGAACTGTCCTCCAGATACCTAACCTGGACAGCTTCGCCAGTGCGAAGGACTAACCTAAGTCCACGAATAGCCTTAGAAGTATTCACTCAGGTCGCACATACCTCTTGTCCTCAGAGGTGCTGCCTGTTTGGCCAAAAACGCATTTTGCTAACTTTTTCTTTTTTAAAATCTTTATTTGAGAGATGGGGAGAGACAGGCAGACAGGGGAAAACGTCCCTATCTGCTGGTTTACTTCCCAAATGCCTACAATGGGCAGAACGGGGCTAGGCCGAAGCTGGGAGCCAGGAACTCAATTCAGGTCTCCTACAGGGTTGGTAGGAACCCGAGCATTTGAGCAGTCACTGCTGCCTCCAGGGTCTGCACTAACAGAAGCTGAGATGAAGAGCCAGAGCCAGGAATGGGACCCAGGCTCTCTGGGGTGGAGCACAGGTGTCTTAACAGCTGGGTCAAATGCCAGCTTCTCTTTTAACAGCTGAAGGGAAAGCTTTGATGAGCCCTACTGGAAAGTTGTCACTACGCAGGGCCTTCAGTGGTGTTACATTCGCACCTGCCACATGCCGAGGCCACAGGCCAGGGAGTGTGTGAGCTCTCCAGTATTTGCTGCACAGTGCTGCCTACACAGCATGTTCCAGGACTCTACTGACCTTGCTTCCTGTTGCATCGTCTACGCTCCCTGGTGACCCAGAGAGGTGATTATTACCATCTTCTCCATCTTGCAGAAGGATTGGAGGCCTGGGAAGACTTGTGGGACTCAGCTGCGATCACACAGCCGGCACTGTCTGCCCCGAGGCCTGTGTAGTCTTGCTGTGATGCCAGCCACCTGCCACCATGTGGCTCTGGAATACTGGCCCAGCAGATGCTACCTGAACAGTGGCTGCAGACTGTGGCTCCCCCTGAAACACTGCCAGATAAAATGCAAATGCCCCGTTAAGTTGAAATTTCTGATAAACAACAAATAATGTGTTAGTATCGTCTGTATGATGCAATTCTGATTCAGTGAAGCGACTTGCCCTGCCCCTCCGAATCTGGCAGCCCTGCTCCTGGCTCTTCCCTAATGCACGTTTGCAGGTTAAAGCCTTTGGGAAACCCTGTGGTAAACAAACATGTCTGGTTTTGTTTAACACGGTATTTTTCAAATCTATTTGGAAAATCCTCTTTGGGACACACTTTGAGAAATAAACATGGTTGCCTCCCCATCAGTCTACCCATTTGGCTTTGAAAGTGAATAAATCCCTGCTGGGTAAATTTGCCTTTCAGTCCTAGGCAGTTCCTGCTGCCATTCCCTGACTGTAGATTATCTACCCTGTAACTCGGCAGTGCCATCAAGCACACCTGCCTAAAATTCCCTTGCATCGTGCCAGCTGGAGATCCTAACGACATCCCCACCCCTCTAGAATAAGGCATGGGCCACTTCACTCTTCTTTGAGAGTCCAAACAACCAAGTTTGGGCCGACTTTTCCCCCTCCTTCTGAGCTGCCTCTCTGTTCCTACCACACTGTTCACCACTGTTCTCAATCCCTTGATCCTGTTACCTTCAGAACTTTTCCTGTGACACCGGCTTGGGAAGCTCTGACCTTCATTCTTCACATGCACACCAAGGCCTGGCTTCCGCTGCTTGGCCACAGGCTGGAATCCATTCCCATCTCCGTCGCCCCAGTGATCACCCAACCCACTCATTTTGCTCTTCTACCAGCTATATGAAAGCCTTATCTTGTGCATGTGTTGGATTTTTAGTTTTATATATATGTATATATACACACACATATACATACATACATATATGTGTGTATGTTTTTCTGATATATAATCAGAAAAATTCTTCAGCAATTTATAGATTTTAGCAGGCTTACTATTTAAAACCATTAATTTATTGAAGTGAAATGCAAATAACATCAAAGCCAAAATTTGGTGACATTTAACAAACACATCCTATTGTGCAACTACCACCTCTAGTTCCAAAATGTTCCCCTCACTCCAAAGTAAAACCCATTCCCCAGGAAGCAGTTTCTTTGCGATTCTCCCTCCCTCTAGCCAATCAGCTTGCTTTCTGTCTTTATAGAATTTCTATTCTGAGTAGTTCATGCAAATAAAATCATACAGGGACTGGTGCTGTAGCATAGGGGATAAGCTGTTGCCTGCAAGGCTGGCGTTCCATATAGGTGCCAGTTTGAGTTCCAGCTGCTATATTTCCGATCCAGCTCCCTGCTAATGAGCCTGAGAAAGCACCAGAGGATGGCCCAAGTGCTTGGGCCTCTGCCACCCACATGGGAGACCTGGATGAAGCTTCTGGCTCCTCGCTTCAGCCCTGGTCATTGTGGCCATTTGGGGAGTGAACCAGTAAGTTGAAGGTCTCTCTCTTTTTCTCTCTTTCCTCTTCTCTCTGTAACTCTGCCTCTCAAATAAAAATCAAAATAAATATTTTTCTTAAAAAATCATATAGTGCTTGATCTTTAGTGTCTGGCTGTTTGTTTGGCATAGTGTTTTCAATGTTCATCCTTGAAATGAAGCATTCGTTTTTATGGCTGAATAATCTGTTGTGATCATGGGTCACAGTGTAGTCATGCATTCATCTGTAGATACGCACTTGGGCTGTGTCCACCTTTTGGGTATTGTGAATAGCTAATAGGCTTTCTTGGGCATCATCTGGCTTGATCTGTTTTCCAGAAGAATTTCTCACAAGGGCTGCTACCAGTGGGAGAAACCAAGTCTGAGGGACTCACAGTAACTGCCCCTTGGACTGGCTAGGAGGGGAGAGGAAATAGATGGCCCCAAATGAAGAAAGGTTGCTGAGTAGGGAGCAGGGGTAAGGAGACCAGTGAGGGAACAGGAAACACCCAGAGCTTGCCACAGAAGGCAGCCGTCACCACCCCCAGGCTAGCAGGGTGAAGAGGTGGGGGGCTGCTGTTGAGATCCAGAGAAGGTGACGGACAAGGCTGCCTGGCAGGAATCAGGGCCCTCAGAAAACCGCAGCAGCTAACACAACCCACCAGCTCTGGGGGAGAGAGCTGGGAGAGTAAACACCGAAATCTGCCTCTCCCCCAAACCTCCAGCCTCCCACCAGGGCCTCCAGTTGGTCAAACCCAATGGGAGGGGCTGGCACTGTGGTGCAGCGGGTTAAAGTCCCAGCCTGCAGTGCCGGCATCCCATATGGGCGCCAGTTTGAGTCCTGGCTACTCCTCTTCCCATCCAGCTCTCTGCTATGGCCTGGGAAAGCATTTGAAGATGGCCCAAGCCTGTGGGCCCCTGCACTCACGTGGGAAACTTGGAAGAAGCTCCTGGGTCCTGGCTTTGGATCAGCTCAGCTCTGGCTGTTGCGGTCGTTTGGGGAGTGAGCCAGTGGCATGGAAGACCTGTCTGTCTCTGGCTGTACCACTTTCTGTAACTGTCTTTCAAATAAATAAATCTTAAACACACACACACACAC
Source organism: Oryctolagus cuniculus (assembly GCF_964237555.1). Taxonomy (NCBI): domain Eukaryota; kingdom Metazoa; phylum Chordata; class Mammalia; order Lagomorpha; family Leporidae; genus Oryctolagus; species Oryctolagus cuniculus. The sequence continues at coordinate 16,965,777 of NC_091446.1, read as the reverse complement.
ACACACGCACACACACACTCAAGGGGACCTGGAGGAGCTGGGTGCCTGGCAGGGCAGAAGGCGGACAGCAGGGACAAAGGGCGGAGGGCGAATCTGGGGCCGGCGGAGTCTACCCAGGATGGTCTCTGTCCCTCGCCAGAGGCTTCTTATTCCTCCTCCTGTGCTCTTTTTGGTCCAGGGATGCAGGCAGCAGGCACATCTCAGGCGTGATACAGGGTCCTTCGGCTTCCCCATCCCTTGGGAAGGCTTCACGGGAGGCTGGGCTTTGTCGACGTGCAGCGTCTGGCCCTCTGTTCTCAGCCTGCCCTCCCCTCGGCCCAGAGTGGCCGCACTCACTCTCCTGCCTCGCTGTGTGTTTGTCCGCCAAGTGCGGCAGTCCCGTGGGCCCCTGGGGCCGGGGGCTTTTCTTCTTTCTCTCTTGTTCGTGTTCATTTTGGAGCCATAAGACAGCCACCGAGAGAAAGAACTGGGAAAGCCAAGGGCTGAGAAACCCTTGTGAAAGGAGCAGTGGAGACAATGCAGCCAGTAGTCAGGGAGGTCCTGAATGTGGGGCTTACGGGGCTGCCTGGGGCCCTCGGATAGGCCCTTTGTGCTCCTTTCTATTGACTGTTCCTAAACCCTTCAATGCGCTCCCATTGTGCAGGGGATAAAACCCAAACCCCCCACCCAGGCCCACAGGGCTCCAGCCTCATCTCACACCACTGCCTGCCCTCCCCTCCCCACCTGACCGCCTGCACCTCCTGGCCCCTCCCTCTGACTGCCCAGTATAGACCATGGCCCCTCTGGATGCTCTACCTGGGATGCTGCTTCCTCCAGCTTCCCCAGGGTGGCAGCTTCTCTTGCCTTGGGTCACAGATGAAAGAGAACGTCCTGAGAAAGGCGTTTCTTGGCCTAAACTAGGATCTCCCCCAACCCCCAACACACACACCTGTGTTCTCTCCTAATGCCTTTGTCCTTCCCACCCTTAGATCTATTCTTCCCACCGGGCCCTGAGCTCCATGAGGACCCGGAACTTGTTGGCTCCATCCACAGCTTCTGGCAGAACCCAGCGTAAAGCAAGCACTTGATGAGTGTGTGTTGAATCAGCAAAGGCATGGTGCATTCCTCTTGGCAGAGTAGAAAGTGTGTGAAAGTGTTTTAACACCTGGGCTTTGGGATTTAACCTCTCTGCATTCCTGATCTTAGATAAGGGACAAAGACAAAAACAATCTCTGATCATTGGTAGGTGTTGCAATGGTGCCTTTTGTCCACCAAGGTTCTGGCTTTGCCTCTGCTGTCTCCTCTCTGTTAGGGTATAGGACTATCCCTTGCTCAGGTATTGTAATAATGAGACTGTATTCATCAGAGGATCCTGTGTGTTTGAATTTAGGCTACTCAGTTGCTGAGGGGCCTTGTGACAGCTCTTTTCCTTTTTCCTCCTTTCCCCATTACACTTGGAAGATGCTCAAAAATACTTGCTTATTTTGATTAAAAGATGTGATGTTCATTTTCATCTGATCTGCTAGGCTCCCCTTGATAACAGGTAATTATTGAACATGAGTGGATAACTTGGTTCTGATTCTAACCTCTCCACCCCACTCAATTTGCTGTTAGGAGTGGAAGTCTCATCTATACTGATCTTTCATTGTTCCAGCAGTGACCTAAGATTTTGTAAAGTTTGGGGGTGGCTGTGAGGTACATTATTAGAGGAACACCATGAGATGTTCTGGAACCAGTGGCAGCCTGGAAAAGTAGATCAATATCTTGTGTCAGTGGTGCCACTCCCATTGTGAGAGGCTGAAGGCAATGTCTTCACCTCTTGGTCAGCCTTCAGTTGCCTTGGTTTTCTTATCTGTAAGTGCAGATGTCCAAAGGTTGCAGGCCTCCAAAGTCCCTTCCAAGGCCAACGTCCTGTCACCTCTCTCCTCCCTTCCTTTGTGGGGGTGGCTCTTCTTTCCTCATCTAATCAAGAAAGGGAAAGGTCCCAAGGAAGGGAGCCGCTGTCAAGACGCCCAAGAAGAAAGCCAACCAGGTGAACTGACTGAGGCCCATCAAGCAAGTCACCTCCGCCCAGGAACGCACTCCCAGGATTAAGCTCCTCTTTCTCACTTTTGCTCCATTTCCTTTGCTTTCTTTTCTTCTTTTAAAATTCACAACCGTGAAGAGAGCAACCTTCTAGCTGCTGAGGATACAACACTTGCATCTTGCAGTCTAGCTGCACATAATAGAGAAATCCTTTTGTCCTCAATGAAGTGCTGCTGTTGTTGTCTTCTATAAAGGAGACAATCATCGCTATTCATCCAGGCCCCATTGTTTATATGCAATTCACTCAGTGTTGTTTTAGTGTGGAAGACTCCTTGGACTTCCTAGCTCAGGATCCATTTGATTTTATAAGTTAAACCAAACCCTTTTTTCTGGAAGTGCCTTTTCTTATTCTTGGATAAAATCAATAAACCATGAAAAATGATATGACCAAGCTCTCCCTGAAAATTCAGGGGTTAAAATGTGGTTTGAGGCTTATAGATCCATTAAGGTACTATTGGATTATGGCGAAATCTGTCTGAACGTGAACTTTACTACATTTTGACTTGGAAACATAATCTGACTCCCAGTCCTCAACATCCAGATGCTAAAAATGGCTTTTAGAATACATTAGTGTCGATGAAGGCGGGGGATTGGCATGACATCTTGCAAATATGGTTCCTGCAGTGTCTACTTTTAATGACCCGGAAAGAGAACCACTTCCCCACTTGTCCCTAGGAGAAAATGGTAACCTAATTATCAACTAGGGAGTATTATTAAGTTAATTTTATGCCACAGGTAAAGTATATATGATTTTTCTTAGGATTCTTAACATTTTAAAATGTGCATTGTAAAATTTTTGTTTTGATCTGGAAGAAACTCTGTTGTCACTAAGTTGAGTACTCGAATTTCACAGGTGGGGACACGGGGCGCGCGGGGGGGGGGGGGGGGGGGGCGTGGACAGAAAGGAACTGAGTTGCCCCAGGTCGCCTGTCAGTGGTGTTCTGATCAAACTGGCAGAACTGGGTGGGGCTCAGTGGAGATGATGTTGAGTGCTTTGGCAAGGCCCACAAGGAAAGTTTTAGCTCCGGATTGTAGTTTTTCTGGGCATTTAAAAATGGCTTCATATCAAGATGGAAGGGATTGTAGAGAAAGGTGTTCATCCATCACAACCCTGGGTCATTCAGCAAAGCGCTAAGCTTCCTGAGCTTTGGTTTCCTCCTGTGAAGTGGGGGTGACGCGGGTGATGGTGGAGGCATCCTCGTGTTTGCTGTGAGGAGGTGTGGAGCAGCGTAGCAACGCTGAGTGCTGCGTGGATCAGGGCATGTGATGACGTCATGGAATCATTGCAGGGGTGCTTCTTGGCTGCTCCTTTGCTAACTTATAAAGTCAGATTTTGTGAAGAGTCATGTTCTGTGTTTGTCGCATGTTGCCATTAAGCTCTGTGGTGAGTTTTAAAGGTTGAAAAAATGGTATGTGGGCTTGCCCTCCATGGTGAGTTCATAGTGAAATCTTCCAACAAGCATCTTGCAACTGAGGTAAGATTTTGTTTATAATGGCCAGATGGACATATCACAAAAATTAAAGAATGTTTGAATATACCCGGTACACAGAAAGCAACCAAGAAATAAATGTTTTTTGAATTAAATTACACTGAACAAGGAGGTAGGAAGGTCTTGCCACCAGATTTAACAGGACCCAGGAAACAGATGCTCCGCTTAAATCTTCTAATCCCCTGGGGCAGGGATGACAAATACCACTTTCATAGTTCATGCCTGAGGCAGACATCACTAATCCATCCCAGTACTCCTGTCTCCCAACCTTACATTCATTATGTGTGTGTCATTCTTGTTATAGGCACTTGAAGAGTGCTGACTGAATTGTTTCTCCTTTATATCCCACAAATCTCATAGAGAATAGATGTGGGGGGCAGGCTTTGTGGCACACTAGATTAAACCGCCAGATGGTACCATGTCCCATAGTGAAGTTGCCTGGGTTTGTGTCCTGCTCCACTCCTGATCCAGCTCCCTGCCAATGCACACCCTGGGAGGCAGCAGGTGATTGCTCAAATACTGGGGTCCCTGCCACCCATGAGGAGACCTGGATGGAGTTCCTGGCTTCTGCTTTGACCTGACCCACACTTGGCTTTTGCAGGCGTTTGGGGAGTGAACCAATGGATGAAAAATTCTCTCTCTTGCTCTGCATTTCAAATAAATAAAAATAAATCAATAAACACAAAAAGAGAAGAGTGGATGTGTAAAACTTGCTGACTGGGTGAGCTCAGAGAGGTTAAAAAGGTTACCTAAGGCACACAGTAAGTGAATCTCATCTTTTGTTGTACTTCCTTCCTGGGACAAGAAAACAGGAATAGTAGTGGTGTAGTAGAATAATACTGTGAGCTACCGAGGGATGCTTTATCAATAGTCTACTTTAAAATTGAAGCATAATTTACATGCAGTAAAATACACAGCTTCCAACTGCCTAGTCCCATGATCCATACCAGCACATACAATTCAGGACATCTTTCATTCTGGAAAATTTCCTTGGGCTCCTTCTAGATCAGTTTCTCTCCAGAGGCAACCACTGATCTATCACCCTAGATGAATTTTGTCTGTTCTAAAACCTTTTAGAAAGCAATCTCGAGGCGGCGCCATGGCGCACTCGGTTAATCCTCCACCTGCAGCAGCCGCATCCCATGTGGGTGCCGGTTCTAGTCCCGGCTGCTCCTCTTCCAATCCAGCTCTCTGCTGTGGCCTGGGAAAGCAGTGGAGGATGGCCCAAGTGCTTGGGCCTCTCCCTGCACCTGCGTGGGAGACCGGGAAGACGCACCTTGCTCCTGGCTTCTGATTGGCGCAGCTCTGGTCGTTGCGGCCAATTGGGGGGTGAACCAATGAATGGAAGACCTTTTTCTCTCTCTCTCTCACTGTCTGTAACTCTACCTGTCAAATAAATAAATAAACTCTTTAAAAAAAATACAGTCTCTAAGTGTGTACTCGTCTGTGTCTGGCTTCTTCTCAACATGGTTATGACCATCATGTATGTTGTGTCTATCTGGGGTCTTTGAAGAAGTTCATGGAAAATAGAATTCATACATGTTTATTTTAATGCAAAAACACTTGTGCAATCCAGAAGTGCCTTTTATGTCAGCCTGCTCCTTTACGTCACGGAGTACCATGCTATTGTATGAACGTTCTACAGTGTGTTCCTCTGCTTACCTGGCACATCTGGGTACTGCCAGCTTAGGTGGGGGCAACCCAGCTTGCGGTCAGTGGCCCCCAGCTAGCGCCTTTGGTATTGGGGCCCTGGTGTCTTCATTTCCCCTCCCGTGGGCCGCACCTAGTGACTTGTTTCAGTTCCAAGAGTACTGGCAGAAGTGATGTCACTTGTGAGATTAGGGGAATGAAGGGTGGTGACGTCTGCGTCTCATTGTTGCCATTTCACTTAGCCACCTATGACGGCAGCCACCATGTTGTGAGCCAGAGGCCCTTGTGGCAAGGAACTGAAGCAGGCCTCCAGCTCTCATCCAGAGAGGAACTGAAGCCCTCGGTCCAACAGCCTGCATGGAACTGAATCTTGCCAACCACTGCATAAGTGAGTTTTAGAAGCAGGTCCTTCTCTGGTCAAGCTTTGAGATGGTGCCGCCCTGACCGATAATAAAACCCTGGCCCGTGGTAACTGCAGCTTTGTGACAAATGCTGAGCCGTAGCTCAGCAGTGTCTGTGTTCCTGACCCACAGGAATGGCAAGAGAAGGGGCCAGTGCTGTGGCGTAGCGGGCAAAGCTGCCGCTCGCAGTGCCAGCATCCCTTATGGACGCCAGTTTGAGTCCTGGCTGCTTCACTTCTGATCCAGCTCCGTGCTAATGCACCCGTGGAAGCAGTGAAAGATGGCCCAAGTCCTTGGATCCCTGCACACATGTGGGAGATCCCAAAACATCTCCTGGCTCCTGGCTTCAGATTGGCCCAGCTCCAGCCTTATGGTCATTTGGGGAGTAAACCAGCAGATGGAAGATTCTCTCTCTCTCTCTTTCTCTCTTTCTCTCTTTCTCTCTTTCTCTCTCCCTGCCTCCCTCTCTGCCTCTCTATAACTCTGCTTTTCAAACAAATAAATAAATCTTACAAAAGAAACGACACGACTATACATAGTGCCCGAAAGGCACCTTGCTTCAGGGAATTGATTATACAGCAATTCTGCTGTGATGATTCTTGAACAAACATTTTTAAGGAGTGTTTTATCTGCTTTGAGAAATCTTCGAGGGGCTGGTACTGTGGCGGAGCAGGTAAAGCTGCCACCTGCGGTGCTGGCATCCCATATGGACACTGGTTCTAGTAGTGGCTGCTCCACTTCTGATCCAGCTCTCTTCTATGGCCTGGGAAAGCAGTGGAAGATGGCCCAAGTCCTTGGGCCCCTGCACCCGTGTAGGAGACCCAGAGGAGCCTCTTGGCTCCTGACTTCGGATCAGTGCAGCTCTGGCCATTGTGACCATTTGGGGACTGAACCAGTGAATGGCTCTCTCTCTTTCTGCCTCTCCTTCTCTCTCTGTGTAACTCTTGACTTTCAAATAAATAAATAAATCTTAAAAGAAATCTTAGAGTCCCTTTTCCTCTGTCATCGCCATCACCCACCTGTGCATTCAGACTAAGGGTTGTCACAGTCATGCAGAGGCATCCCTTTTTTGACTTTTGAATTCCAAATGCTGAAGTCCAAGTCCAGGAGAGAAGGATACTCAAGGGACAGGTTTGTGTAACCTAGGAGAAGGAGAGAGTCCCTGGGTTAGACAAAGAGGGTGAGCCACAGGGCGTTAGTCAGACCCTGGCCTGGCTCTGCTAAGTCTCCCATAGTCTGATGCCCTCCTGCTGGATTTCAGTGCAAAGCCTCTAGATACACATGGAGATCTGGGACAAAGGGAATTACTCCTCCCATTCCTTCTTTTCCTACATGGCTCCCAGGAGAGCCTCCCAGCTTCTCCCTGCCCTGGGTGTGGACCCTGGGCACTGGGAACCTTGGTGATGAGCCTGTGGAGGCAGAGGTGGCTTGAGACAGCCCAGGAAGAACTATAGAGACTAACAGTGACCTTGTCAGAGACTGTCTTTTGATTATTATTAGTTTGACAGTAAGAGTGGGAAGGAGGAGAGAGAAAGTTAGTTCCCATTTACTGGTCCACTTCCCAGATGCCTACAATGGCTGGAGCTAGGCTGGGGTCAGAACTGGGAGATGGGAATGCAATCCAGGTCTTCCACAAGGTGGCAGTAATGTAATCACTTGAGCCATTACTGCTGCCTCCCAGGGTCTACATTGGTATGAAGCTGGAATCAGGAGCTGGAGCCAGGAATCAAACCCATGCACTCCAGGGTGGGATGCAGGCATCTTAGCCACTGTCTCAACTCCTAGGCTAAACATCAGCTCCTCTCAGAAATGGCAGCAAGGACAGATGCTGTCCACTAGGGACCCACAGGAATGGGAAGGCACAGCTGATGCCTGCCAGGGCTGACAGTGGCCAGGGTCATACGTACCTTCCCCTCCTTGTCCCTGGAACTTGAATGCTATCTGGATGAAGATAGGATAGGAAAATGCTGAAATCAATGACTTTACTTACATTTACTAAGTGTCTTCTACCAGTGTCCCAAGGAGCTCAAGTCAGAAATGAAATCAAGCTAAATGTCATACGGTTGATGACACTGACTTCGTTTTAAATGTCTGAGTTTGTGGCATGTGCGAGTCACGTGTACTGCTCTGATGACGTTCAGAGTTTTTGTGGCATTGCTGACATCAGTATTGTGGTAGGGGAAGGAGAAGCGGCAGAGAGCTAGAGAGGTCATAAATCAGCTGCTTCCTCTTTATGAATCAAGGATTTATCTTTGGGGAACCTGATCTTGTTCTAGTTTATAAGCAGCTACTTGTTGGTGTGGCCATTTGGAGAGGCCCAAGTAATCATTCTTACCGAAGGGCACACTAAATTAAGTAGCCTTTGTTGGAAATTTCTTGTTTGACCTTAACATTTGCTGGTGTGTCAAGCAGATCCTGCATACTAGGGAGAGATTCAGCGAGGCACTCAGCTTGGTGTTCACAGAGCATGGGCCTACGACATGCCACTGCAGGACCTCAGGTCATGTCAAAGAGCAAGACGCCAATGACACTAATTAAATTGTGGAACCCCAGTGTAGTCATTTGAATGAAAAGTGCCAGAGCTTTGACATTACACAAATTTAGCTTTGGGGAAGATTCTTAAATTCTTTTCTTGAAGATATGGAAAGATAAAGCCCATCGTATGCACTTACCGTGAGGTTAAAGTAAGAGGGAAGAGAGATCCATGGCAAAAAGCCCAGGCGGTGGGCTGAGACTGTCCGGCAGCATATGCTTGGTCTGCCAACCATGTGTTTCTCTGGGCAAAGGACTCAACTCCTCTGACTCCTCTTTTCTTTGAGAAAGGACATGAATAAGGCCAGTGTTGGGACATAGTAAAGCCACTGCGTGTGACACTGGTATTCCATATGGGCACTGGTTTGTGTCTTGGCTGCTCCACTTCCAGTCCTGCTGATGGCCTGAGAAAAGCAGCAGAAGATGGCCCAAGTGTGGGGCCACTGCCACTGAGATAGGAGACCCAGGTGAAACTCCTGGCTTTGGCCTGGCCCGGCTTTGGCTGTTGTGGCCTTCTAGGGGGAGTGAAGCAGTAGATGGAAGATCTCTCTCTCTCTCTCTCTCTCTCTCTCTCTCTCTCTCTCACACACACACACACACACACACACACAACTCTGACTTTCAAATAAATAAGTAAATCTTTTAAAAAGGGACATTAATAATAACATCTGTCTTAAGAGATCGCCTTGGGGTGTGCAGGTCTATGAGCCCTTCAGATCCTTGGTCCCTAACAAAGTTAATTCTGATAGAGAAAGAGATGCAGGAATCAGGCAGGTAGAGAGGACAACACCATCTTGATGACCTTCATGGGCTGGAGAGGCTGTGGCTTGGGTTCATGGCCATAGTGAGCTGTAGAGACAGAATCACCCTCCCGGCATGAAATCTAAGCTCCCTCCACTTAGTGGACCCAGAGGAACAGAGCTTGCCACAGGTAGACTTGAGGAGGAGGAGGCCAGAGCTGCTTGGGGACTCCACCTACAGGTGGGTGGACCCAGTGCGAGGTGGAGAGGGATGCAGCCACACATGCTCAGTTTTACTCCCCAGATCCCCCCTCAGTGAAGTAATTTTTCCATCTTTCGAGGGGACAAGAAGGGGAAGGAGACTAGAAGTGATATGTGGTACCCAAGAGCTTCCCCAAAGACATGAGGGGGCGATGGGTGTCTCCCTAGAAGACTATGAGCACTAAATCAAACACTCCCCTGGGAGGGGCTTAGCATGGCGCCGGCTGCCTGGCAGGTAGGCTGCACATCGTAGCATCCTGCTCGCACAAGCGTGCTTGAGAATGCCTATGAGATGACTCCAAATCATCCCCATAAATGATTTTCTCATTTTTCCCATAAATTCCCAATAAATGATTCCATTTATTCCCGTTGCTTGGGAATAAACGGAGCTGCAACTGTCACTGGGTCCACTCGGTGCCCCTGCTTTTTCCTTTTCCCGCTTCGTCAGCTGTGGGAAAAGGAAGAACAGATTTGCGAGGGGCCGGCTCCCGGCGTCCTGGGGGGCACTGCAGCATGCCAAGCAGGTATTGACTTTCAGGCCAGCTCGAGCGCAGTGCGATCGATGCACACGGTTCCTGGCCCCCTGGCCCTTTCCCTCGTGGAGCTGGCTCCGCTCTTAGCTGCGGGCTTTGGGGGCACCGAGTCAGCTTGTTCTGCAAGCACAACCATGTCAGTGTGTCGTCTGCAGCTCGGAGAGCTGTACTGACAGAGCAGGGAGCAGCCACGGGGGTCAAGGAGCGCCATGGCTTCTTGGATTACTCTTCGCTGGCCCCTGCTTGCTGCCCCTGCCTCCTGCTTGCTGTCTCTGCCTGTTTGCCAGACAGGAGAAACTGGTAGCAGGGAAGGTGACGTCCTGAGCTGTCTGCCGCTGAGGGTGTGTGTGTGTGTGTGTGTGTGTGTGTGTGCATGCTCATGTGTACATGCGCATGTGTGTGTTCGTGCAGTGGTGCAGTCACCTGTGGCCGGCTGGCTGGCTGACTCTGACTCATTCTCATCCATCAAGGCCAACAGCCCTGTAGGTAAGAACAACAGGCGCTCAGGAGTCAGCCCTCCAACAGTCAAACTTGACCTCTTTCTCCCCCTTGTATCTTGGACAAGTGGCTCCTAAAACCCCGATTTCCTGACCTATAAAATAGGGATGGTGATATCTGTCCCTACAGCTTACGATGCACGTAAAGCAGTTAATAATTGGCAAATAACAGTGATCAACAAGGTTTATCTTCTCCTGTTACGCTGTTACTGCTGTCATTTCTCAGTGAATTTGAAGTGTTCTGTAGGAAGTAGATACAGCAAAGCATGTATTTGGACAAAAATCACCAGGAAAAGAGAAATGGAAATAAAAATAAGGCATACGAAGTAAAATGCAAATTAGGACAGAAAGGGGAGGGGAGGTGGAGAGGAAGCAAAGAAATGCAGTTTTTAAAATCAGAATATAAAATTACAGATAGTTGTTATAATGAGTTGTCAGTTTAGTTTGGAGCTTCCTGACAGCCACGTCAAAAAGGGAAACACCTCAGCCCATGAGGTACAATCTTAACTGAAAACTAGGAATTAAGAAGACCCAGCTCACTTACTTTATTTTGGAAAAGATTAGATTACAAAGTTAATGGCATAGATTCTGGATCAATCAGTATTTCCTTTTGGCTTTCTTGTGTGTGGGAGTGATGGGCAATAACTAGCCATTTGTGCAGTGAAGTTATGCACAACCCATCAGGGGTTATGGTCTGGACAATAGTTTGCATGTTTCTCAAAGGCCCATGTACTATGGGCTTGGCACCTAAGGTCTTATTTTAAAGAAACTTTTATTAACTATGTTTGCTTATTGGAAAGGAAATGGGAGGTAGAGAGAGATGGAGGGACAAATAGAGACACAGAGAGATCTCCCATCTGCTAATTCTTTCCCCAAATACGTACAACAGTAGGAGCTGGGCCAAGCTGAAGCCAGGGGCTAGAAATTCAAGCCAAATCTTTGCACTGGGGAAGGGGACTCAAGTACTTGATCCATCACCTGCTTTTGCCCAGGGTGTGTATTAGCTGGAAGCTGGGATCAAAAGTGGAGTCAGGACTCAAACCCCTGCACTCCAACATAGGATGTGGCCATCCTGCTCCCGTTTCCAAGTCTTATATGAGTGGTTAATGGATTAATGTTAAATGATGGTAGACTAAGGGTATGATGTGATCCAATTATGACGTTTAGGAGCTGGGAAGGTCAGTGGAGGGTGTTTCCTCAGATCTGAGGAATGGTTGGGTGCATAGGCCTGGGTCTAGCCTAGTCATTCTCTCGCTGTTTTCTGTCTCACCTGCAATCTTCCCTCCCCACATGTCCTGTCATCCGTTGCTCTTATCAGACACCAGACCTACAGGGCCACCTGATGGTGGACTGTAAACCTCTAAAACTGTAAGCCAGAACAAGCCTTCCTTCTTAAGTGGCTCCTCTCAGGTATTTCAGTTGTAGTAATGAACAGATGACTAATACATCAGGCTGTTAATGTTATTCTGAAAGGTACTGCTCATTTTCTTTTGGTCAAATTACATGCCTCACATTTAAAAGTTACTAGTTCTGGGGCTGGCGCTGTTACAGCCGGTAAAGCTGCCACCTGCAGTGCTGGCATCCCATTTGGATGGCAGTTCCAGTCCCGGCTGCTCCGCTTCCAATCCAGCTCTCTGCTATGGCCTGGGAAAGCAGTAGAAGATGACCCAAATCATTGGGCCCTTGCACCCTCGTGGGAGATCCTGGAAGAAGCTCCTGGCTCCTGGCTTCGGATCAGCGCAGCTCTGGCCATTGCAGCCAATTGGAGAGTGAGCCAGCAGATGGAAGACCTCTCTCTCTCTGCCTCTCCTTCTCTCTCCATGTAACTCTGACTTTCAAATAAATAGATATTTTTAAAAATAAATAAAGAGAATAAATGGAAAATTATTAGTTCTATGTCCTGTGACCCACTTTGCTTCTGGTCTTGAAACATTTTATAAAGGAAAGTTATTCTCCCTGCTCTGTAACTGATGCTTTGAGGATATGCCCATTTCCCATGAAGGTGAGTAGAGAGCCCCCCAAGGTTGCTCTACGTATTGCACTAGCTCCTCCTGCTCAGCTCCACGCTGGTGCTGTGATCCCTGTGCCCTCCTTATATTCTGAACCTTGCGTCTGCTTCCCATGGGCGTTCTTAGGGCTTCTCAAGCCAGCACTGGTATCTGGCCTCCCCATCTCCGCTCATGGTTTCGCCTTCAGGGCTTGGATTAAGTGACCTTGGTATCTTCTGTGGTCGATCTTGGAATGAGAACTCTGGTAAAGAATCATTTGAGGGGTAGGTATTGTGGTGCCACTTGGGACACCCACATCCCTTATTGGAGTTCCTGGGTTTGAGTCTTGCCTCTGCGTCTGATTCAGCTAGTTGTTAATGTGTGTTCTGGGAGGCAATAGATATGGCTCAAGTATTTGGGTCTGTGTCTAGATGTAGTTTCTGGTTCCTGTTTTCAGCCTGGCCCCGCCCTAGCTGTTGTAGGCATTTGGGGTTGTGAACCAGTGGATAGAAGATTGATCTCTCTCTCTCTCTCTCTCTCTCTGCCTTCCAAGTAAATAAAAATGAATTAATTATAAAAAATAACCATGTGGGATCCAATGCCAGTTATCTACAACTCTCAGACTGCAAGGTACCATGGTTCTGATGATAGGCCTGCAGCTGAGTTGAATGAATTTGCGAACAGAAGCTGCCGAGCTCAGAAATCCATCGCCAGACTTGCCCTGAGCCGTGACGTCAGTGCATGTGAGCATGACTGCTCTCAACCAGGGATGCCAATCAGGACCCTGAGCCTGCTGCGCTCCTGTGGGACGCAGCACTCCTCTGATGGGCGACGCTGGCTGGAGGACTCACCAGAAGTCCTGGCATTCTCTCCTTAGACCACGCAACACAATGCCACCGTACAAATGTCCTTCAGTTGCAACACTCGTTCGGCCTCTCCACATGGGTTGGGCTTCTTTATAGCATGGCAGGTAGGCTCCAAACACAAATGTATTGGCAAAGAACCAGGCAGACAGTTTGTCTCCCGATGTGGTCTAGCCTTGGGAGCCACACAGCATCAACTCCATGGCCACATTCTATTTGTTAGAAGCAATTCACAGGGCAACCCACTTAAGGGGGGAGGAGAATTAGTCTACCTCTTCATGGGGAACATGTTCAAGGTGTGGACAACTTTCAGCCCCACACAAGGAATGACTGGTTTGTCATTTACATTGTGGGTCAGATCTGTTCAGGGATGGGCTTCCCACAGGACTGCATGTGTAGGCTGACCTACTCTGTAAGGGTGCGAAGGTGCAGTTAACCCAGAGTAGCTTTCTGGCAGCCAGTTCGTTAAGTCCCTAGCTTGCTGTGTCTCACATGCTTGTTAGTGACTTTATATCTCTGGCACCAAGAACAGCAGGGCCCTGGTTACTTGGTGGAAGACACGGGAGTTGAACCATGGTCCCCCACACTCACTCTGGGTCTCTTCCCTGTTTCACTGAGCTCTGTGCTGCTTCTGTCACTTCACCTCTCCAGAAAACCCAGAGCCAGAGCCCTACGTGCTGTGGGCACTGAGACCGATGATACCAAGTATCCCTGAATTTGCCTTCTCATTGTTCAAGCTGAAATTTCTTCCCTCCAACTGTGGATGTAGTTATTTAAAAACTCACAACTGATCCTTTGTTGCTGTCTGTTTCCATTTTGCCTTTCCTATCCCCCATCTCACTTGAAGACATTTTTCAAAAAAAGCGAGTGAGGAAAGTGAAACTAAGTCACTGACATCTGCCACTCAGCCTTGTTCAGCGTGTTCGTTGCCTTGGTTCTTCTGGGCAGGCCTGAAGATGTCGTTAGCAGAAGATCTACTTTCTCTGCCTCTTGGAGGAGGTGTTGGTAGTGGAAGGGAGGAGAGACAACAATTCTGCCAAGTTTCCTGTTTCGCTTGATGAGATAGAAGCATGGGCGTTGCTAAGGTGAGACGTGCTGGTGACATAAAGGACTTCGTTTCTTTGTAAAAGTAAAGAGAAACTGAGGACAGAGTCTTTAGTAGTAAAACTTAACAAATCAGTGGTTGCATTTTTCCACCTTCCTCTCCTGAATGACGACGTCTTGACAAACCAAGTGTGACGCAACCACGCAACCGTTGATTTCTCTGCTGGGGCACACGGATTCCATCTGGCAGTCAAGACGCTGTCAGACAGTGGACGGCCAACTCCTACAACATCTGCAGTCACTCCAGGGTGGAAGAACCGTGTCGCTGTTTTTTAGTTAGGATAAAAATCTGCAGCATGTTAAATGCTATGCAGGCGACGACTGTGGTGGACAAGCGAACTGTGCGTCCCCAGAGAACCTGGCCGTTACTATTCTGGAGCCTTATGCTGTGTGTGGCTTTCTGTGCCGGGCTGTCTGTTGTCTGGGATACCTGGTTTTTCTCCCCCGTTAAGAGTTTTCCATGTGCATATGTTATTGTCTCTGTGCAAAGGTCACTAAACACTCTTTCCACGGGTTCTCTGAGTGGTTGTATGATCTCCAGGTAGGGGGATCTAAACACAGAAAGCTGGGAAGGCATTTGGTGCAGTGGCTAAGGTACTGCTTTGAGTGCTGCATCCCATCCCAGAATGCCTGAGTCCCAGTTCCAGCTCTCCTTCTGATTCCAACTTCCTTCAAATGTATATCCTAGGGAGCAACAGGTGATGGCTTAAGTAGTCAGTCCCTGCCATCCGTGTGGAAACCCAGATTGAGGTCCTGACTCTTGGCTTTGGCCTGGCCCAGCTCTGCTGTTTCACCCATTTGTGTAGTGAATCAACAGATGAGCAATCTCTCTCTCTCTCTCTCTGTCCCTCCCTCCCTCTCTCTCTCTCTTTCTCTCTCTCTCTCCTTCTTCTGTCTTTCTTGCTGTCTCTCAAATTAAAAAGAAAAAAAAAAAAGCAACTGGTGAAGTTCAGCCTGTTGTCTTATCTCTGCAGCTGGTCCTAGGTCACTCTGTTGGCTTGGAAGCCTGGGTGGCTGTCAGCGGAAAGGTGTGAACTGTGGTGTTCTCGTGGGTATTGAAGCCCACCTCCCTCCCCTTCCTGCAGAGAGGTTAAGTGGGTTTCTAGGGGGTGCAGCGGGGGAGCAGCAGAGACCAGATCGGAGCCCAGGGTTGCAGGCCCCTGGATCTAGTCCAGTTCCCAGCCCAGTGGACCCCTGTGCCCAGCTGTGTGTTTGTCATTAGTATCCTCTTGGACCAGTTCTGTTGTGCTAGGGTCTGGACTGGGAAGGAAGGCTGGCCCGTTCCTTCCCAGGCTTCCAGGCACGCAGTGAGGAAGGACAAAGGAGAGAAACTGGAAGCTACCCCTGCCGCACGTGGCTTCTCTGCCGTACGTGGCTTCTCTGCCCTAGGATGCGTTAGAGCAGGTCGCTGACACTGACACTCAAGTCGGAGCTGAAGAGCTGAGTGACTGCGTCGCAGCACCGGCTCACGGTTTATGATTGCGTGAGATGACAGCCAAGCCCTGGGCTTGTGGGGGATGCCTCGGGAAGGGGGACGCTCTCTGAGTCACATGCAATCATTGGAAAGCATGGGTATGTGTAGCAAGCCGCCCCGGGCCCTCCGTGTGCTTGTCTGCATAAGAGGTGTCCTTTCCCTTTGCCTGTGACAGCGGGTTGGACTTTGCAGCCAGCTACATGTGCTTCGTTTCAAAGATTTGTAACTAGAATGATATGGCCTGGAAAAGGCGCGATGAGGCACAGTAGGTATTGACCGTGAGAGAGAAAGGCCGTCTGCAGCGACTGTGTCTGTACGACGCGGCTGCTCAAAATGAGCTCCGGGTACCCTGCGGTCAGAGCTGACGCGGATGGTCAAGGCTCCTGGTGATGGGACAAAACTCCGCAGCCTCTCAGCATCGTGTTCCCTCACAGGGCTCATTCTAATTCAGTTGGAGCTGGGCTGACCTCCTGGCCGCTCACTCATATCACAGGGCCGTCACCTCCCCGGGGTCTGCTCCCAGAATGCCCACCTCCTACTGGCTGCAGTAATTCCCCTCCCGGATTCCTCAGGGCTCCGCCTCCCCGAAGGGCGCTCCCTCCATCTTGGGGTGAAGGGGACAAGGGAGAACTTGTGGAGTTAATGCAGCTGTATCTCCAGCAGCCCTGAGACAAACAACAGAGAGAGAGGGCTTGGTCATCATGTGTTTGTTACGACCAAATATCTGAGTGCCATGGCCCAGCTGGGTGCTGGGTGCCTCCCTGTGTGCTGTGTTCTTTCCTTTACAACTGGGAGTGTTTGCAGCAGCTAGTTTTGTCTCTGTAATGTGTGTGGGTAGCATGGGGGTGTCAATAACTTGTCTTTCAGTCTGTAGATCCTCAATGCAAGAGGAGCCACATCCACATCTAATGTAGATCATGAGACCCTTGGCTTTATGCCTGGTACCAAAAAGTGAACGAGGCCTTTGGAATGTTTTGGATGGGAGAGGTGAATATTCTGTTCTCGTAGGACAGTAAATATTGGTGACCAAGAGGGCAGATTGTGGTAGACTGGGTGATGGTAGTCAACCATGTTTACTGTCTTCCACCCTATTCCTGTCTCTTTGTCCATCGCCTTGACCACTTGACTTGCTTTGTCCAGTGACTGTGGGCAGAAGCGACAGGGTGCTGATTCCGAGCAGAGACATACAAGGGCATCACACGTTTCCATTTGTCCGCTCGCTCTCTGCTCTGAGGACATGAGGCTCCACTGGCCTGGGCTCTGCATGAGAAGACACAGGCGTTGAATCTAGCTCATCTCGGCAAAGCCCAGCTGAGATGAGCAGAGCCATCACTAATCAACTGCCTCACCGTCCCCAAGCAGGAAACAAACGTGAAGACGCGGAGATGCTGGGATGTTTGTGACTTCCACGGAAGTGTTCCCACAGAGCCACCAGCATGTTCTAATTCAAGGGATCCAGGCAGGTGGACACTGGCCTCCTTGCCAAGTGGAAATGTTTGGAATTAGAGCGACATAGGTACCCTCCCAGGTCTTCACCCTGCGTCATCCTTATTGAAAGGAGAAAAGACATTTTAAAGACAGATTAAGGGCTTAAAATATTCTTGTTACAGACTCGTGGACACCACGGTGAACTCTAGGAACTCAGTGTGGATGGCTCAAAGCTTTTGGTGTTGAAGGAGTGGAGACAGTTCATGACGGTCAAGTTGCTAAAAACTTCCCAAGCAGGAGCTCAGATGGAATCCCCAGTGTCAAAGTGCAGGTGACTCAGGCTGACCTTGGCAGGAAACTCTCCCCTCTCTTGTGCTTCCTTACTCCTCTTTCAGTTTGTGTTTGACAAATAGGAAAAAAAAATTGTTAACTGTGTCAACAAATTTCAAAAGGCATCTTCAATTAAAAATAATATTTGAGGATGCTCAACCAAATCGCTTGGGTAACTTTTATTTTCTGGAAAAGATCGAAAGTCCTAAATCCCATTCATTTTTTTCTCTATTTTCCCTCCCTCCCCCACAGTTTTGTGCTTAATTTGGACTGGGAAACTAATCATTTCCAATTCTGATTCTTAATCCCAATTCCTCCAAAATTGAGTTTAAGTTTCCATCTTTGTGGGAGGGTATAAAATTATTTTTTATTATGACTTGGTTTGAGTTTTTTAAAATGAGAACATTCATTTTGAGTAACAAAAGACTCAAATTCAGTGAATGCAAGCAGTGACCTTGCACAAACAATCATGGTGCTGGATCTTATACAACCCATCTGGATATTTTAAGAGCAGTGCAGACCGGTGAGTGTTCATGCCAACGGTAAGCGAACTAGGTTAACGAAAAAAAAGGAGGCTTCTCATCCGTGTGACTCATCCGCCCCCTGGGGCTGGCAAAATGACTCAGGCTTTCAAGTAGGTGATGATGCCGACCTGGGAATATGACCTAGCGGCTTCCCTCAGGACTTCCGGTTGGCCATTGTTACCCTTTTGATTCTCCTGCGCCCCTCAGGAATTTGGAGTATTTTGGGTCTTTTTGCAGAATGATCCAGAGGGCCCTGCTGACCATTCACAAGAAACCCTCTGAACATCTAGATTCCAGCCTCAGTGTTCACAAAGGCAGAGGGAGAAAGAGTTGAAGGAGATTTTTGATTAAACCGCTAGGAAAGACCAAGCCCCAAGGCTCTATTCACAGCCCCTATTCATATCCAGAATCCGTGGAACAGCGCCTTATTCATCTCCAGAATCAGTGTCAGTCTTAAGCTGAGGTTGGCGGCTGCAGGTGCACAGTCAGACGCCCAGGGCCTTGGTGCTTCCTGTCGCCTCCTGCTGGTCTGGAAATAGGAGGCTCGCTGGGCTTTAGTACCAGCTGTGCCCAGGCCAGGGGAGGGGTCACTTCAGACTGATTTATTTCCCTTTGGCTTCTGTTCTCTGGCTGGCTGGGAGTGTCACTCTCAGCCTCCTTTGCTGGGTTACAGTCAGCATCAGTAAGCTCGGGTGTGCAGAGCCCTTGGAATGTTGCGGAACACAAGTCCTTTCAGCATTTCATCTCTTGGGTTATTCATGGAATGCCATGCTGTCAGGCACGCTGGTGGCATTCCGGTAATTCCCGTGTCTGCGTAAGTCTTCTCAGGGTTTGTAGCTGAAAGGAAACAGAATCGGAAGTAGACTTGGTAGACATAAACATGCCCACACTGTATTTCCTGAAGATGCCACTTCAGCCATAGGCAAGGTGACACCCCACCCGCTATGCTCTCCTGGAGGCTTTGACACTTTCTCAGTCCCCATTGTGAGCGCCTCCTCCCCTTCAGCCTGGAATAGGGCAGATCCAATTTTGGGATCCTCATTTCTCTCTATCCTCCTCTCTCTCCCTCCCTCTCCCTCTCCCTCTCCCTCTCCCTCTCCCTCTCCCTCTCCCTCTCCCTCTCCCTCTCCCTCTCCCTCTCCCTCTCCCTCTCCCTCTCCCTCTCCCCCACCTTTATCATCCATAGCCATCACTTATTTATCTGAAGGTGAATCTCAGTTCCTCTCTTATTGATCAAGTGCAGTGAAAGTGACGCCCAAAGCACAGGGCATTGTTTTGTTTTACTTAAAACCAGTTATGCACAACTGAAAGGAAGAGCATTTTCAATCCAAAGGCCCCAGAGTAAAACTTTTTAGGGCTTCCCTATATGGGTGAGAGGGGGTAAATTAAGCAGCCTGCTCACATCACATCTCTATCAAGTTGCTCTGTGCTTGTGTATCACATCTCATTCTTGCTCCACTGGCTGCTCCCAGCATCCAACTGATTTATGATGTGAACCAGTTTGATTTCCCCACGACTTCTCCTATTTGCATACCTACCTGCTACCTGGGTAAAGAATAGCACCAGCAAAAATCTACCCAGCGCTGCAGGTAGACTGAGGTTTGGGAATGTTGGGAGAAGATCGTTAGACATGCCTAGTGAGTGACAACCGTCAGTCACCTCTGCTCCCCATCTACCTCCCAAGGCTGGAGGGACTTGGTGGCAATGTGAGTTCGTGCTGATCTGGGGATCCGAACACAAAGATGATGAGCTCCAGGCTCAGAGTTCGGCATGGGTGCAGGCCAGCAAGGTTTGCTTGTCCCAGGATCACAGCCTGCACCCTCCCACCTTCACGTCCCCACCAGGACTGTCATTCTGTAAACTAGCTACAGCAAGGTCCCTGGGGACCAGTAGGCAAGTGCATCTGACTCTCAACATAAGAGGCAGGTGCTGCTCCCCGTGTCAGTCAGCACAGAATCTCACAATAATCACCCTTGACATTGGGTGATACTTTGCAATTGCACACAGTTTAGAATTCTCAAAGCATTTTTACAGGTATAATTTCTTTGATCCTCCAACAGCTCCATGAGGTAGTCAAATCTTTCACTCATCCAGCAAATGCTCACTGAAAGCTCTGTAGAGGGGGTTCTCAGGACATGGGGCTTCCAGTTTTAGAATAAGGACACTGTTATGCAAGTAAGGACAAGTTGTCACCTTTCTACCCTTCTAGGCATGAGGCCCGCAACCCCACCCCCACCCCACCACCCCCACCTCCTGAGCTGACCAGGACAGAAGAGGTCTCAGTATACATGGCACCTACACGCTAGTTAGTTTCAGGCATTTGGTTTTCTGCTCGATATTGAACTGAGATGTTGCAATTTTAGTTTCAGAAAATGTTACCTTCTGATCTCCATGCTTTGTATTTCTGATGTATTTCTGATATAATCATTAGTTCTGGAGCTAGTCCTCCAGTAGGAAAAGACAGAAAGTTGCATTAGGTAATTTCATGGCCTTTCAAGAGCTTCTGGTCTAGGACAGCTAGGGGTGAGGGCGCATCAGGAAAACAGCTGCTGGCTGGGGCTTCAAGGTCGAAGATTCTCAGGCCCCCACTCCACCTCCTCCCTTTTTGCCCCCGTTTCAACTCTTCTGCTGCCTGACGCCCCTCCTCTCCAGGCATCCTCAGTTCCCTTCTCTGACATTTCCTCCTCTGTGGTGACCTCCTCTTCCATGTCTTCCATTCTGATTTCTGTAGGATACTACCTATTGCAGGTGGGGTTACCATAACTCAGCTGGCTCAATGCCTGTTATGGACATTCACCAAGGAGCATTCCGATCTCGGAGAGACATCCCAGGAAATTCCTCCTGGGGAGATGATAAGCTGACCACGAGAGGAGAGTTTCTGTCCAGTTGTTGGAAATGTCATTGGATTGCTTTTCTGGGACAGATGAGCTTGGGGTGTTTGGGCAGCAGGAACCAGATTCCATTGTGTCACAGGCTCCCTCTAAAAGTCAGCCACTTTTCCTATACATTTCAGAACAACCAGGAACCTTGCTAATTGAATAGTTTCCCATTATGTGACCGGATCATGCATTTCCAGGAAGGACAAAGTAATCCAATTTGGGCTGAAATGTCAGCCCAATCTGCAGATACTCCTTGGGTATGAGCTGTAGCATTCTCTTGGGCTGTTGTCAACAGTGTGGTTGTTTAACTCTAAAAGCCATCTGAGGCATTTGGCATGGATAACCATCTGCTCAAAGGAGCACAACTTGTAGCTCATTGTTTCTCTGAAGAGTCAGGCTTTTTTTTTTTTTTTTTTTTTTTTTCCTGGAAGTTGCCTGGAAGGTTTGTGGGGGTGGACTGATCTGTCCCTGAACCAAAGAGAAAGCCTCATGGAAAGACGGATCCTTGTCACCTTTTGCCTTGGGTGTGGTTATCCTCCTCTAAAAAGCTGTGTGTCCAACTGTTTAGGCTGTTTATTGATTCCTTCCCTTCTCCGTGAGCATCTGTGTAAGGAGTCTCACTGTGTTCCTGGCATTGTTCTGGCTACCGGGAAGACTACAGGGAACAAGATGCTCGGAGGAGGTGACACCTGACTTGAGATCCGGGTGATGCGAGAAGGAGCCGGCTGTGGGAAGATCTGGTGTGGGGTATTCCAGGCAGAGGGAAGAGCAAGCGCAGGCACAAAAGGAGGGGAAGAGCTTGTTTTATTTGCGGCTCAAAGGGAGGGTCGGTGCGGCTGGCGCAGAATAAACATGGAGGGCGTGGGATGTGATGATGTGATCAAGAGAAGCAGACAGGAGCCAGATGACATCGGGCCTTGGAATTTCATTCTAAGTGCAGCAATGAGAGGACACTGGAAGATTTCTAAGTAGGAAAATGAGGGGCCTGGTCTGATTTCTAAAGGATTTCTGACTGCCTGATGGGAAGTAAGATTCAACCAATCAGGAAACATGTTGCAGAACGCTAGGTGAGAGGCGATGGCGGTTTGAGCCAGGTGGATGGTAGTGGAATGAGAGGAAAGTGGACAGGTTAAAGGTAGGGTTAGGAGGTTGCACTTGCTGGTGGGTTGGATGTTGGGTAGGTGAGGGTGCGTGGGTAGAAGGAAAAGAGGAATGAAGTCCGAGTTCTGGGTTTATCGTCTTGGCAAAACGGTGAATGATGTTGCCACTGCCAGAGATACAGGGGGCCATAAGGGAACCAAGTGTTCCCAGGTGTTGTGCTCCCGGAGTTGCCACCGTTCCTCAGTAAACGGCTTTTCCTGGGCCAGTGAAATAGGATCCTTTTGGTTTCATGCCCTATCAGTGTGGAAATAGATTTCTAGTAAACTGTAAGAAGCATTCACTTGAGACCTATAAATGATTTCCTTCCTGGGAATAAAGAAAGACCAGAGAAAAATACTGGGAATCTACTACATATGGAACGAATGGGAAATTTCCTAAAATGCCATTTCTGAAGGGCTGTTTCCTGTTCATAATCGCTGATAATAAAGACAGCCTGCAGTGTGTTTGCTAGTGCCAGGCATGATTCTAAGTGCTTTACATGTATGATTTCATTTAGTCTTCACACTACCTAGAAGGGAAAATGGGTATCTTACTCCACTTTTTCATGAAGAATCCAAGGTTTAGAGATGTAAAGTGACTGCTTATCATACAGTAAGGAAGTGGCAAAGCCTGGATTTAAGCCACGATCCCTTGATGCCTGGCCTGTGCTCTCAGCCCTTGGCTCCCTAGTTCCTCTGGGCATTGACTGGAATCTCATCCCATCCTAAGGGATGGGCCACGTGTGGCAGACACAGCCGGATGGAGCATCTGCCCACAGGCAGCCAGGCGCATGGGTACCATGGTGACAGTCTATGGCAGTGAGCATCCTCACCTCCCATGAGCAGAGCCTCCTATGACTGGGGCTGCCAGGAAGGCCTTTTGTTGGAAGTGGGGTAGTACCCTCCATCCCAGGAGAGAATTTGGCAATGCTTGGAGGCCCTTTTGTTTGACTCAGTGACCAGCCTTTGGTTGGGATGGAGAGTGGGCTGCAGAGGGAGAGAGGATGGGAATGCTAAGGAGGCTGCCATGCGTGGAGGAGCTGTCCCACCCTAAAAGCCATGAAACCTGGGCTACAAGAGGGATCTCTGGACTCTGGTACCGATACTGAGTGGGAAGCATTTCTCTCCTTAGAAGGAGCCAGCACGTGGTCATGGTTGGGGCTGGTGCTCATGGGGCCCACTTTAGGATTTGGATTGAAGATCTGCCCTTGCCTTTGGAGATCTTGTAATACTCTGGGCAAATCGCGGTCATCTTGTCTGTGTTGAGACGAGGTTCCCCGCACCCCGCCCCCTTTCTTCTAGGAAGTTTTTTTTTTTTGACAGGCAGAGTGGACAGTGAGAGAGAGAGACAGAGAGAAAGGTCTTCCTTTTGCCATTGGTTCACCCTCCAATGGCCGGCGCAGCCAGCGCGCTGAGGCCAGCACACTGCGCTAATCCGAAGGCAGGATCTAGGTGCTTATCCTGGTCTCCCATGGGGTGCAGGGCCCAAGCACTTGGGCCATCCTCCACTGCCTTCCCGGGCCATAGCAGAGAGCTGGCCTGGAAGAGGGGCAACCGGGACAGAATCCGGCGCCCCAACCGGGACTAGAACCCGGTGTGCCGGCGCCGCTAGGTGGAGGATTAGCCTATTGAGGCACGGCACCAGTCTGGAAGTTTCATTTACTTTTCTGGCCAGTTAGGTAAGTACTGAACTGGGAAGTTTTGGCTGCTGTGGCTGGTATTATATCCCACCTGAGAGACTGTCTGATTATAGAAGGAAACTAGCATCTGTTTGTTTTCTGCTCATTTAATTTGATGTTTTAATGATGGTGCTAGTTATTTGAAATATTCTATTTCAATATACCCTTTATTTATTGTACTTACACCCTGAGGCATGCTGGCAAGGGGTGACATGTTTAAAAGTCTACCCTCAAATCATAAATTTCCACTGGAAACCAGAAGCAGGAAAGTTTTACACTCATGCTGCGTTAGAATGTTTTGTAAAAAACAAGTTAAAATTGGATTCCAGAGATAAGCATAAGGGGACCTGTTTTGTTTTTTTTTCCCCAAAAGTCTAACTCTTTTCAGATTTTTTAAATAGAAGACCAACTAGAAACAGAATAATGTAGTGAGTTGGATAAGTGGAGACGCCGTCTTTGTTCCTGTTTTTAGGAGATAGAAAATTAACAAATAGTATCTTTGAAGGTGGTGGGTTAGTGCATCCATCTCCCTCTACTTCTCATTTCTTTTTAATCGCCTGGGTCTGCTGTCCCACAGTGTGTGTGTTGTGTACATGCTGGCTCCCCGGTCTGAGCTGCAGCTCTCTGATCCCAGGGACCTTAAGTGTCCATCCTTTCTCGTGCTCGGACAGACACTGGCACACAATAGTTGTTTAGCAAATGTTTGCCCAGCGTGGTGGACACAATAATGGGTCCACAAACTGTCCAAGTCCTTGTCCTCGAAACCTGTGAATGTGTTTTGTTACACAGCAAAAGGGGATTAAGGTTCCAGCTGGAGTTAAATTTGCTAATCAACTGACTGGAAAATAGAGATTATCTTGGATTACCCAGCCAGGCTCAGTGTAATCACAGTGTTCCAAAAAGTCGAAGGTTAGCGTGATGCACGTGAGAACGACTCTATTGGCTTTTGCTGGCTTTGAAGACAGAAGATGATCCAAGGCCAAGGAGCGAGGTTGCCTCAGCAAGCTGGAGATGGAACTGGATTCCCCCTGGAGCTTCTAGAAAAAAAACAAACCCTGCTGACTTTAGCCCAGTGACACTTGCAAAGTGACTAACCTACAGAATGGAGAAATAATAAAAGTGTGTGGTTTTAAGCCACAAAGTTCATGGTAAATTGTGGCAGCAGCAATAGAAAAATGAAAAAACTCCCAGGTCTATCGCTTACCCATGCGACCGGCGTTCATTGAAAGGCCTACTGTTCATCTCCAGGTTCTTTGGCAGACACAGCAAGGATTGTCAATGTTCTTCTCACCCCAGGGCCTGCAGCTCTGCTTCCATCTCCCTGGCCTAACTGTCTCCCCTCCAGGCTAGCGAAAGTGTTTAAGTCTTCCCAGCACCCAGAACATCACCCCAGAAACATTTAGACCAATTTTGATGTGTTGAAATATATATAATTAAATCTTTTTACCTTTTTCCTTTAAAAGAATACAGACGCAGAGCATTGCGTAAGCGTAGCTTCATGAATTATGAAACAAATGCCACCACACAGCTCAAGCAGTGGGATTTTGCCAGTCAGCCCCAAAGCTCTCCACGGGCTGGTGCCTCCTCTGGGAAGTCACCGTTTTCCTGACCACATCAGTCTCCTCCTTGTTCTAGTACCTTCCTCCTTCCTGGTTTTATTTCCTGGGTGTGTACCCCGGGGCCCTTTCTTTTAATTTTACCCTTTTCTGGGACGTCATTTAAATTTTTGTCTATCTGCAGATTCCGTTTTTGCTCCTTGCAAGTTGTTTGTGACAAAGTCAGAGTGCCCTTTCGGTGGAGTTTCCCGCAGGTTTTGCTGCTTGCGGCCTCTTGGTGTTTTTCATGTGTTCTCTTGTCATCCGTGTTTCCTGTCAGGTGGCTCTGAAGTCCACGCCGACAGCTGGACTGGACTCAGGGGTGGCTTTTATTTCATGTTTTGGAGAGACTACTTCATATGACGTGGTGTCTGCTATGCAGAGGCATGTGACACCTGACCATCTTTCTCTTTATGTTAGCAGATTGTGTGCAGTTCCTCCATTCATTCATTGCAAAAATGGGGATATCCTTTTTTCTAAAGATTGATTTGAAAGGCAGAGTTACGGAAGGAGAGAGAGAGAGAGAGAGGGAGAGAGACAGAGAGAGGAGAAATGAGAATGAATCTTCCATCTGCTGGTTCACTCTCCAAATGGCTGCAATGGCTGGATCTGGGCCAATCCGAAGCCAGGAGCCAGGAGCTTCTTCTGGGTCTCCTGTGTGGGTTCAGGGACCCAAAGACTTGGACCACCTTCCACTGCCTTCCCATGGAGCTGGATCAGAAGTGGAGCAGCTGGGCCTTGAACCAGCACCCATATGGGATGGCAGCAGTGCAGGCGGCAGCTTTACCGCTGTGCCACAGCACCAGA
Organism: Oryctolagus cuniculus; assembly: GCF_964237555.1. Classification (NCBI taxonomy): domain Eukaryota; kingdom Metazoa; phylum Chordata; class Mammalia; order Lagomorpha; family Leporidae; genus Oryctolagus; species Oryctolagus cuniculus. Next base: position 16,939,799 of record NC_091446.1, on the reverse strand, counting down.
CCCAGAAATGAGGATATTCTAATTTATTTTCTTTCTTTGCTTATTACCTGGATTATTTCTAAAAATAGAAAATTCCTCTCAACTTCTAGGTAGATAGTGTAAGATCCAGTTTGTATGGAAAGACAGTACAAATGCTTGAGTCTGTTTGTTCCTCGTGCTTGGAGTTCGTGATCTGGCTCGCTGCCCTCTTGCCGTTAGCTGTATAACATCTTCCTCTCCTCTGACACGTGCTGCTCAGTCTTCAGGAGAACAGGGCCTGGGCTGCTCTGAGCACCCCTGAGCCCAGGGCCAGACACCAGCCTGTGACGTAACAGACGTGTGCTGGGCAGTTACGAATGAATGGATGAGTGCCTGAGGGACTTCCCGCTTCCTCCTGTCCCTTCCATTCCACTCCCCATCCATTTTTCTCACATTCTCCTTAGGCTCTGTGTAGCTAAACCATGGGTCAAAACAATTTGGATCAAAAACATAAAATTAGGGAGGAATTACTCTCTGAGGCAGCAAAAGTGGTTGCTCTACATGGCTCTGACACAAAACTACTAATTTAGATCATTTAATGTGGATACCTTGTAGGAGACCCAGTTGGGTATTTAAACAACATCTACTTGGTTTTTTGCTCTTCTTCTAAGTAATGACACCTTAGGGGGCTTCCTAATGAGTTCCCTAGGAAGATGTAGCAGCATTAGTATGGCTAAGAATTAACTAATCACGTAGAGTCTGAGTTTCGAATGGTTCCAAGTGGTTCCACATCGAATATTCCATTGTCCTTGAAAATGCCCCTAGGAGGGGCCCAGAGACACAGGGAGGGACAGGGAATATGGTTCTCTATTGAAACCAGGGCTAGGGAGGGTAAGAGGCCCACTAATGCCTCTTGGGGATACAGTTAGGGCTGGGTGTTTGTCTGCTGGTTGGATTCGGTGCTAAGGAACTGGTGGCATTTGAAGGTGGGGTGGTCCTTAGAGATCATCTGACGGCACCATATGTATCAGTTATGCATTGTCACAGCGGTGTGGTATGACACAACCACGAGACTGCCTTCCTGTATGGAGACAGCAGCACCGCTGGTCTGGGCTGAACTCATTCACGTGTCTAGGGTCAGCTGCCTGTTGGTTGGCCAAGGCTGAGCTTGGCTGGGGCGACCAGGCTTTGGTCCGTGCGTCCCCTCATGCCCGAGGACCCTGGATCACGGAGTACACAGAAACACCGAAGCCTCAGGAGGCCTCCACTCAGAACCGGCGCATTGTCACTTCTGCTGCTTGCTAATGGCCAAAGCAAGGCACAGGAAAAGGAGCAGATTCATGGCGCTGCAGGCGGAGGATTAACCACGTGAGCCACGGTGCCGGCCCCCAGCCAAGCATGCTTGCTGTCCATCTCCCAGGTGGACAGCAAAGGCTGCGAGCTCATTAGCAGCTGAGTGCAAGTTTTGAAGAAAGGATTCCTTCTCGCAGTCACCCAAGGCTTGCTTTTGTAGAAGAGGATTCCAGGCAGGTGGAGGGGCAGGTTCCCCACCTCCCTTCCTTGGCATCCTAGAAGCCACTTCCTAGGGAACCCCCTCGTCCCACGGGGCAGGAAAATACACCTGAGCTGCAGAGCTACATCCCTCACTGTTCTGCTTGCAGTGAGAAGGCCACCTCGCAGTGCCTAGAGCGATAGCCCTTTCCTTATCACCCAACAGGTGGCTTTGGCAAAAAATGAATGTTTGCGCCAGAGTTTCCCTGTGACTCAAGGGGAAAATAACGCGGTCATTTTGGGGGTCTGTTTAGTCTCAAAGGGAAACAACTTACTAATTAGGGTAAGAGACTTTACGAAAATATGTTTTCGATTCCACTGATGGTCAGTTACAAGCGATAACACTGTTGAATGTAGTGTCTAATAAATCTGGAAAACCTACCCAATAAATGTAAGTAATAACAATGATTAACAATAAATTAAATGCAGAGAACCAGGAATGTACCACATTATTTTTAACTAGTTTGGGCCATCGGGTTCTTATTATTCAGTTTGTCCTGTACACCTGGAGTTTATTAGAGTGTAATACAAACTAAACGGTCCCTTGGAGAGGCCACTGAAAGGGCTTAGTATAAAACAATATACAAGTTTAATGGTGGTAACTGACCTTTCTTTCTTTTGCAAAAACATATCTTTGTAACTCGACCCCCAAGGAAATGTAATGCTTTTTACCTAATCCTGATTGTTAATTTTCCTTTTATTTAATTTAGGTTTCATTTGTTTCATGAGATAGGAAGATACAATTTATATTCAATAATTCTTCCTGCTCTGGAAAGAGATCCAAAAAGGGCTAAATATTTCTTCCCTTCTGCCGTGTCTATTACAAGAAGAGGGAAAAACAGACGGGCCATGCACTCGCTATTAATGGCAGCTGGTTAAAACCCGCATTTAAAAATAACCAAGTGAAATGGGTACATGTGTTTATAATCAAGGTGCATTTGACTAATTTTCCCTAAACCTTTAAATATTACTCATTCTCAAATACCAGAAAATTGGGTTGTTTCTTGGTCGAGGACAGGAAGGCAATGGCAAACTCTGACGGAGGTGACTGTTCCATAATTGCCTTGCCTGCTTGTCTTTCCAGTGTCGTCTAATAGGACTACCACATTTTAGTTAGAGTCCTCCAATTTTAGCAGGCCTCTGGGGGTAGACGATGGTCTCTTTTCGAGATTGCTCTAAAACTCATTCGTAATGGTGTTTTCAGGAAAAAGGATGTTTTCAGCGTCCCTCTACCTGGGCTTTCTCGCTTCCCCCTTCCCACACTCTTGTCCCCAAAACCCAGTGCATTTCCACAAAGGGAATCTGAACCAGGGTCAACTCTTGTAAATGCCTGAAACCCGAGATGCCCCCAACAAAGCTGAGGTCTGGCAAATAGTCCATAAAACTTTGCCTTCAAATAATTAAATGAAATGGTCACCAGGGAGGGCAAGAATGGCATTGCCCAAGGGGTCAACAGAGCAGGGGACTCTATTTTCTTTAGCCTGCTAATCAATATGAGTGGCCTAGGGCCTCCCTACCCCTTTGGTAGATTCCCCGAACTTCATCTCACTGCCTACCCATGTGCCATTATTTTATAATCAAGGCCATTTCCCCCCAGAAGCTGGTCTTTATCTCAAAAAGATTGAGCAAGTACAACTAAACATTTAGAAAGGTGGATTGAGTTTACTGTGCTCTAGAGAATTAGACTCAGTGGTGAAAGAGAGGAGATTTGAGTTCTAGAAGGAGCCACATGTAACTTCACCTGGCTGTCCCCTTGCCTGGATGGGAGAGGAGAGGAAGGGGCAGGGAGGGGGAAGAGACAAAGTGTCTAGATGCTCTGAGAATCTTCCCTAGGAAGACACAGCTTGTTATCCCAGGACGGGATTGAGAAGTGGGTGTCACTCCTCAGGAGACCTCTCTTCCCTCCTAAACTTCTCAACAAAACGATAGCCCCCGTTCTCTGGGGCTTTCTTGGGCGTCCTGCAGTGTGCCTGGTGTAGAATGACCCAGGAGGGGGCATGCATCATTAGCGCCTCCACTTGCCATTCATTTCAGTGGTTCCCAGCAGAGTGGTGCTCAGCCGGAACATGCCCAGTGCAGACCTCCTGCGGCGGGGAGCACACTTGACTGACGGCCCAGCTGCTGTCCCTGTAGATCCACCGCAGAGTTTGAGTGGGGGCCACACTTCCTGTGAGTGGTTCCCAGCCTGGGAACCAATGGAGGCCCTTTGCAGAGAGCTACAAGACTCATCCAACCGGCGATGGTGGTTCAAGCAGCCCTCATCACCCTGGCCGACTCTTTCTTCAACTGCACTGGATCATGAGGCCCTTACTGTCCAGCCATCCTCCCTTGTCTCCTTCACGGGGGTCAGCTCGGTGTCACAGTCTGATCTCTTTCCTCTTCACTGCATTTCTCCAATAAACCTCTCGTGTCTAGTCCTGTCTTAGACATCAGCTTTTCAGATAATTTGGAATAATACCTCTCAAGATAACAGTAATCATTACCCTGAGTACCAGGGCCTCTGGACTTTATTTCTCAATGGTTCTTGGTCCCATAACAACCTTGCCAGGCAGCCTGATGGTCCAAGAAAGAAGCAGGGACTTCTCCAAGCCTACATCTCTCTAAAAAGGTGACAGTCTGCTCCCTGACCCTTATGTCTTTGGCCTTTTCTGGTACCCATGGTCATTTAGCCTCTCTTCCCTCCTCTGCTCCCCGGCACCTGCCTCTGACTTTGTTCCTGCCATTAAGCTTTCTGCAGTTGGGGCCCAAGTGCATGCCCTTGCTTATGTTGGAGGGGCCCCAGCAGGTCCCTGGCTCTGTATTTCTCAAGCTCTGCTCTGGTCTCCTCAGTCCTGCAGTGTCTGACTGGATCCTTCATCCCAGCTCAGATGTGGACAGGACTGGGAGTCCCACTAAGTAGGTTTGAATCCCTGCTTTATGACCCAACTGTTGGGTAATCTTGGCAAGTTACTTCACTTCTCTGAACTTCAGTTTATTTGTAAGAAAAGGATAGCGGTACTCCCTAGTTTGTAGGATTCTTATAAGGATTAAAGAAGTTATTTAACGCGAAGCACTTAGCTCAGAGCCTAGCACATATAAGGGCTCCATTAATGGTAGCTATTTCTTATGGTTAGAACTGTTATTATTTAACCAGCACCTCTAGGGATCAAAGATAGGCGTCCAGACCACTATTTCCACTAGTTTTATAGGTAATTTACTTCTAAAAAAAAACCAGAGGGGTTGCTTACTAAATGGAATGTCAATAAGGATCTCCATATATAGGATCAAATTTTCTTCTGTGGGATTTGGGGTTTTAGTGGGTGTAATTCTCCATTAAAATCCCGGAGAAGCCTTGGCAGTTTGAATGTAACCTTCAATTTTTGTTGCTGTGCAACTTTCTCAGAAAACAACAACAAAAAGACTCTAGAGGAGAGGAGCCCCCATTTAATAGCTCGCTCTAGGAAGAACGTGAAACATCTTGTGGTCCTTCAATGAAAACAACATGACATTCCCAGTCCTTCCTCTGACTTGCTTTTTGAGGATGGAATCCAGTTGTTTTATTTTGTTTGCAAAGACGAATGTTTAAGAAAGTTATTATTACTGTTTATTTGAGAGGTAGAGTTACAGAGAGAAAGAGGGAGAGAGAAAGAGAGAGGTCTTCTATCCACTGGTTCACTCCCCAAGTGGCCCCAATGACTGGAGCTGAGCCCATCTGGGGCTGGCTTCTTCTGGGTCTCCCACACGAGTGTAGGGACCCAAACCCTAGGGCCATCTTCCACTGTCTTCCCAGGTCATCAGCAGGGAGCTGGATTGGAAGAGGAGCTGCTGGGACATGAACCGACACCCATATAAGTTACCGGCACCACAAGCAGAGGCTTAGCCTACTGCGCCACAGTGCTGATTCCCAACGTTTTTTTCACCCACCTGAGTTGTGGGGGACCTGAGCTCAACCCGTTAGTAACTTGCTGTGTTTCTCAGGCAAAGAGGGTGCGTGTGTCCTTGCAGAACAGTTAGACTTGGCTGTTCCCTCCCGCTCTCTCCGACACAGTACGGCTTCATGTTGTAGCTATTATTTCATGGATCTTGCAGCCAATAAAATAATCACAGGGAGATGATTCGGTCTCAGGGCTTAAGTCAGTAAAGTCTCCGTGCCATCAGAGACAGAGGTTTAATTTTGAGTGACATTGGATGAGAACCTGGTCCTGGGCTGAACTGGAGTCATCCTGCTGTTCTTTCATCACGCATCCAGAAAGCTAGTCACACAATTCTTCAGCTCATCTGTGCATTCTTGATCCTGCCTTGAACATTTGATTTCGAATTCCCCTGATAGCCTCAGTGAAAGTTCCCGGCAGAGATTGATTGCAGGGCATGACCCAAATTTGTAACTGGCCACAAAATGCTGTAAAACAAAGTTCACCGAATACCTTCCAGCTGATTGTAAGTGATTTTCGAAAATGATCTGGTTATGTTTTTCCTCTTCGTTTTTTCTTTTTCCACATACAATGTCTGAAAAGAAGGACTTTTTGCCAGGCTCTGATTTTTGTAACATCATCCGTAAAGCATGACAAGATGGACTGCACGCAATTGCCGGGGGTAGCAGCAGCCCTTTCTGCGGAGACGTAGAAGAGTCGGGGGCTGGCAAGGAAGCCTGGAACCTGGGTTCTAGAAACTCTTGGAAAATTTCTTGGTCTCCCTAGTGGGTATTTTCTTCCTTTGCAAACTGCAGCTTGGCATTTGTTAAGCTCTGTTTTTGCAGAACCCTGGAACCCTTTCCTGAAAATAGAGGATTAAGGGGGGCCTTTCCAGATCTGCAGAAAATGCTGAAGTTACTGGAAAGAAATGCCACCACTTTAAGTTTTTGTTCACACGTTCCTCTTACATTTTTAATACCTGCTACTGGCTAAAAATGAACAGGCATCAACAATACTAACAAAAACTTTAAGGAATGTGGGCTTGAAAGAATTTTCTTTCTTCTGATGTCCTGAATACATGCTATTTAGTCTTACTTTTGTTGGTGAGATCATTCCTGCTTCATACCGTGAATATCAGACAATGTTGGCTCTAGGAGTGAGGCATACTGTGGCTGCTGGTGGGATGGTCCCTCTTGGAGTCTGGTGCCATGAGAAGCGAGGAGCTGCCCAGCTGAGAGCTTGTTGTAGGAGCAAGGTAGTGAGAGCCATCGGCAAAGGCCAGAGAGTGGTGTTGGGGTGGAGGTGGGAACCTCTCATTTTATTTTGCCTCCAACACCCTATATCTGCATCCTCAGGTCCTGGGGCTCTGCAGAACCTAACAGTAGGCACTGAACCCCCAAGGCATCGGTAGCATTTGTCAGTGGCATTTGTGCAATGGTTTTCGCAGCCTCAGACGGAAGGGTTGTTAGTGTCATTGATATCACCTTTGACATTAGCAGCATTGGTACAGACTTCTGCTGTGTTCAGTGGGCTGGGTCGCTGACACTGATACCCTCAAGTCAGATACCTTCCAGATCGGTGCTACTGCTGCAGGACTGTGAGCATCAGGTCACCCTGAGGATGACACGGGAGCTAGCAGCATGGACTTTACAGGGCACTGGGGGCAGGGCAGCCCAAGAGATAAACAAGCATGACCCAGGCCAGGAGCACAGAGGAGAAGCCATTCAACCCTGTGGGCAAGAGGGAGCCATTGAGAATTGTTGAGGAGGGATTCCTGGGCAGAGTTGGACTGTAGGATGGTGCTCTGGCCTTGGAAGGGTCGGGTTGACTGGAGGTGCAAAGAAAGATGGTGCCAGAGATACCAACTGGCAGGCTGTTTACAGTAGTCCAGAGATTCATGCTGAGGGTGTGAGAAAGAAGAGGTGTGGAAGAGCCACTCCAGAACTTGGGCAGACACCTCCAGCAACATGGACCTTTCACCTGATCGCTGAAGTGCATCTTCACACCCAGGGCATCATGGGGCTCCTGCTCCCTGGGTCTTCACTACACATCTGCTGAGACCAAACACAACCAACACTATAGCCCTCAAGGGACCTAGCAGGCTAGCTGCCACAAATGCAGCCCATGGCCCTGACCTAAGTGACAAGCTCCCTGCTCTTTGGGGCTTCTTTAGATTAGAAGGGACAGAAGATGGCATAGGAATGGCCTGTAGTCCATAGGCAGTAGAGTGCTCTGGTCTCCTAGAAATTTCTGGGACCTGCCTTGGGTGTAGGAGGCACCAGAACCAGTACGGCAACCAGAGATCCCACAGCTGGGCCAACATTGCCTTCCCTTCAACTGAGTCTGCCTCAAGTGGAGTCATCAAAGGTTGATCTCACCTTGAACTGCTTTTCCTGTCATTGTCAGCTTAACATCCAAGTAACAAGCATTGACACGATCCCAGTTCTCTTATTCCCTCTCCTGTCTCCATTTTATATTGAAACAAACGATTATTTTTCTAGCAGCCTGAAGAATGAAAAATGAAGTAATGTGGGCAAAAATATGGAGGCCAGTAGCTTCATAAAAAGAGCCCTGGGCAGGCAGGGAGCCGGGAGCCCTGAAGCCTTTGCCTGGCCCTGCCACCTGTTGGTTGCCTTGACTTGGGTTTTGGTTTGTTCAATGAGAAGCTTGGACATAGAGAGTCCAAAGGCCTGTCTCAGCGTCAACTCTCTGAGTGTTCGTTCTGAGAGATTCTCTGCTCCGGCTTAAGCAGAAACGCCTGAACCATCCTGGCTCTTCAGCAAGAGACCAGCTTTGTGGCGCAGTGGGTTAAGCCACTAGTTGTGACAGCAGCATCTTATGTAGGAGTTCCAGTTGTTCTGTTTGCTATACAGCTTCTTGTTAGAGTTCCTGAGAAGGCAGCGGAATATGGCCCAAATGTTTGGGTTCCTGCCATCCTGGTGGGAGACCTGCATGGATTTCCAGGATCCTGGCTTCCTGGCTTCATCTTGACCTAGCCCTGGCTGTTGTGGCCATCTACGGGAGTGAACCAAAGGATGGAAGGGTGTGTGTGTGTGTGTGTGTGACTCTCTCCCTTTGCCTTCAAATAAAAAATGAATACATCTTAGAAAATATGAGTAAAGTGAAGAGTCTAGGTTCTGAATTTGAAACTAGTTGTAGCCTTTGGCAAGATCCTGACCCTGCTTGAACTTCAAAGTCCTCTTAACAGGACCTGAGACACATACTTTGGATTTAAGAGAAGGTTGACACAGGACATGGCACACATGAAGTGCACATTGAGTGATGGCAGCTGGCACTGTTGTTGGTGGTGTTGAAAGGGTGAGAAGGGGACAAGTCACTCTGATGTGTGATCCTGGATCTGGAGCAGCTACCAGCACCTCCCACAGCTGATCCTTCCCCAGGGGAGTTGGGTCATCACCCGAGGGACAGTCTTTGTCCTCTGCAAGTTCAATTTCACCATAGGAGCACTGCAGGGTTCCATCAGGAAAAGAAATGCACTATGTTGCTGTTTGTTAAAGAACTAGTGCACACACATACTCAGAAAATACAGAGAAACAACATTACTGAGATGAAGAAAACATGTTTCTCAAATAGTAGGCCAAAGGATGGCCCCTTAATGCCCAAAGATGTCCCTGTGCTAAGCCCCAGAACCTGGAGATGTGTTACCTTACACAGTAAAGATCTTCTGAAAATATGATTAAGTTAAGGATCTTGAGCTGGGGAGATGATCCTGGATTATCTGATGGGCTGGATATGATCACAGCATCTTTAGAAGAGGGAGGCAGGCGGGTCAGAATCCGCAGAGGCGCTGTGATGACAGAGGCATGGGGCACATGGGTTTGTGACGATGCAGCAGCAGTCAGGGGGATGAGAAGCTCTGGACTGAGCAATGCAGGTGCCCCTTAGGAGCTGGAAAATGCAAGGAAATAGATTCTCCTCTAGAACTTCCAGAGGGAGACATTGATTTTAGCCCAGGGAAGCTGTTTTCAGACTTCTGACTTCCAGAACTAGAAGACAATCAATGAACACTGCTTGAAGTCACTAAGTTGGTGCTAATTTGTAACAGCAGCCACAGGAAACGAATACATGCTTCCTCCCCAAGGATCATGACTATAATTTAGCATATGTGTGCATGTTCTTCTATATCTTTTTAAAAAGATTGATTTATTTATTTGAAAGAGTGGAGAGGGGAGAGGGAATCCTCCATCTGCTGGTTCACTCCCCAGATGTTAGCAATAACCAGGGCTGGGCTCCTAGACAGGAGCTTCCAGATGAAGCTCCCATGTGGGTGGCAGGGGCCCAAGTACTCATTCCATCTCCCACTGCTTTTCCCAGGTCATTAGCAGGGAGCGGGATTGGAAGTGTGGAGCAGCCAGGACACAGATCAGTGTCCACATAGGATATCAGCATTGTAGGCAGTGGCTTTACCCACTATGCCACAATGCTGATCCCCCTTCCGTATCTTTACACACACACACACACACACACACACACACACACGTGTGTTTCTCATTTTAACCAACAGGTGATCACACTCTACATCCTATTTTGTAATCTACTTTGTTTCTGTCAACAATCTCCATCTTCCTATTTTAGTAAAACTTCCTCTCTTCTAAAAGCCAGGCCGTATTTAAATTTCCCCAACTGATCCCAAAGTGCTCTTTACAGATGATTTCCCAAACCACTATCTAAACAAACTTGCACCTTGCTTAGTTGCTGTGGCCTTCCAATCCTTTTACTCTAGAACCTCTCTTTGTAATGCCACTGGAGTACTGAAGAGGGCAGACCAGAGGTCCTGTGGAGTTTCCTGCCATCTGGATTTGTCTGGTTGCTTCCCTGTGGTAGTGTTTAGCTTGTTCCTCTATCCCTGTGTTTCTTGTAAACTGGGTACTCTATCTAAAGTCTCGATGGATTCAGTTACACACTTCATACTACAGTACAATGTTTACTGAAGTACAATGTAAGTCGTGCTGTTGACTTGATGTTGCATCCCATTTCTAGTTGACCTGCGACACTATTTGCTTTTCTAAGGACTGTTCCTAAGACCAAAAAGCCAGCTGTCCTGTGGGATTCAGAAGCAACAGGAGAATGAATGATTCTGTCTGATTCAGGGACACCCAAGTGCTGTTAGGGGCTACAAATTCCAGAAACCATTAAAATCCAAGGCAACTAGTTTGCCATCTGAATGGACCCAAGTTCCAACTCAGCTCCAAGAGAGGACAAACAAGAGGAAACACAGATTTGCAAACCTCATTCAGACTCATAAATTACTACAAGTGAGCTTGAAGAAAAGAAGTAAATTCAGTTTCAACAGACCCTTTCCAACGAGGTGTACCAACATCTGACTGTTTAGATCTTATTAAAATACATTGTACCCAGTGTGTTTATTCACAGTCATCTATATGACTTGAGCAGGTCATTCATCAGCTTGTCAGTTTAAATGGATTTCTACATATAAGTGAATCTCTAATGTGATGAGAACTTCTGAGAAGAAACCTGTAGTACCTGCTTATTAGAAAAATGCAAATTATTCAAAGCTTTCTTGGAAGGACTACCCCTACCTAAATCAGACAAGGAATCACAATATTTTTGTCTAAACTGTTATTTTTCTATTTTCAACTTTTTTTTGCCAGACAGTGATAGAGAGAGAGAGAGAGTTATAGACAGTGAGAGAGAGACAGAGAGAAAAGTCTTTCTTCCATTGGTTCACCCCCCAAATGGTCGCTACACTATGCGGATCTGAAGCCAGGAGCCAGGTGCTTCTCCTGGTCTCCCATGCGGGTGCAGGGCCCAAGCACTTGGGCCATCCTCCACTGCACTCCCTGGCCACAGCAGAGAGCTGGCCTGGAAGGGGAGCAACCGGGACAGAATCCGGCGCCCCAACCGTGACTAGAACCCGGTGTGCCGACGCCACAGGTGGAGGATTAGCCTAGTGAGCCGTGGCACCGGCCTATTCTCAACTTTTATCATTATTACCAGTATCAATAATAAAAACATCATGAAAGGGTTTATAGATAAGACTTCTCTCAGTGAAGATTCTGAAATTGGCATTCATTTCTTGGCCTATGGTTGAACTATTATATTTGGCGTGCGTGCATCTATGTGTGTGCATTTGTGTGTGTGTATGTGTGTGTTTTCCATGTGTCCTATCCAAACATTTCTCTCACATAATTAAATGTATTGATGACATCACAGAAACAGAACCAATCTTTTGGTTTATATCACTTTCAGGAGATTCTAAACTCTAATTCAAGTTTTCCAAAGTCTGAGCAAATCTGAAATGCTCTCAGCAGGAATATAATATTTCAAGGGCTCATTGTCATGCATAATGAGAAACTCTTTGTGTGCTTGCTTTCTTGCTCTCTCACTCTCTTTCCTGTGTCCTAAAGCCTAAAATTTACATGGGTCCTAGTGAGGAACATTGCTTAAAAAAAAAATGCTTTTAGCAGACTGCGGCAAGCATTTCATTCTGGCTACGTATTTTACCACTTGGGAAAAAAATAGAAAGGGAGAACTTTGGAAATTAAAGATAAGAACAGGATGAAACTAAAGAATGCTGGATAGATTTTTTTTTTAAAGATGTGGAAGACAGTGTATTCTCCGTATTGCTGCACCGCCCTTCAGCATGAATTAAAGATGTGGCGAGTCTATGAATGGACATCACTTGCTTAATGAGAACACCAGATGCCCACACTTAGGAAATGTAAAGAAAGTGAAACCCTTGTAAAATTTTATATATTATCCCTTTCACCAAAATATGAAAAACAGATTAGAAAGGGGAAGGAAAAGTTCTTCTCTAAATAAATTTGAAGAAACACTGGACCAAAAGGAGACACTTGTTTAAATACAGCGTCCAAGAGAGAAAAATCGTCAAATAAACAAGAATGCACACTCTCTACCACGCAGCTCGAACAGCTTGTATTGCTAGGCTCAACAGCAGAGTCGTCTTCCACTCTGCCCTTGGACAATGCCTTTCTGAACCCAGGCTTCTTTGGCAGTCTCGTTTGTTTGCAACAATGAATACAAGGAGTTGTGGGTTTGGAGCCTTCTTGCGAAGACATGTAGACATTATAAAGACATTTTTATCAAGCGTCTATTGTAATCTGTAGGTTATGCCTGGCCTAGATCTTTGGATTGCTTGCTGCTTTCCTTAGTTTGCTTTCTTCCCCCTCCTCCTTTCAATGCATCTTGGATCCTTGCTGCTCTCAATTCATAAACAATTTGCCATTTGCAGGGTTGTCATTGAACTATTGAGAGAAATGTGTCTGTGGGTTAGAGACCTCTAACAGAGGCCTCGCTGTAAACCTCACAACAAGGAACATGCAGCGCCTGCAGAAAGGGAGAAAAACTATTGAATTCATGCTTGATGGTTTAAAAACATTTACTATTCTCTGTTCTTGGAAAAAACAAAACATCACAACAATAGCGACATGCTGTTGCCCCTAGACTCCGTGGTGCTGTTCCTAAGAACCACAAAAGGATTTGACCCCAAAATGCTGGGTAGGAAAATTGTCAGGGTGGGGTGGGGGGAGGAGCCCAGGTCTGGGCCTTGGTTATTTTCAGTTCAGTCATTTACCGGTTGTATTCCATTGGCCATTTAACCCCTCGCTCAGAGCCTTTGTCTCTTCCCTGGTGGATGAGAAAGGCAAGCTTGTCCCTTTAACCCGGCCCTTGCGTGGAGTACTGTCTGGGACTTGGGGGAAGCTTCTAGAGCCTTCTCTTCCCACCCTGTGCTTGTTCCTCAGTGGCTTCTGGGTTGTTTTCCATCTAAAAGCAACTTGTGAGCCTTGGCTTTGCAACTCAGCGTGGGCCCTGGCTGAGCCCCCTGGAAAGGTGTTGCTTAGACCTGCCTGGGTGACCGCGCCTTGGCTCTTGGCCTCTCCTTCAACTCAGTTTGGCTCCCGTCTTGCCTCTCACCTCTCCAGTTACATCAGGTCAGAACTCTCCCCACAACTGGCACCAGCACTCCTTCCCACTCCCACTCCTCTACTTGGCGAATTCAAGCCCTCTGGGAAGGTAACTTAGCAATATTAGCTAACATTTGCTGGGTCCTTACCAAGTGCTTTCCGTGTGTTACCTCGCTGAATCTCACGAAGCCCTGCGAGGCAGATATACTGTCCCCCTCTTACAAAGGAGAGGACTGCGGTGCCAAGCAGTGAATTAATCTCCCTGGAGTCCCGGAGCCTGTGAGGTGGAGCTGGGCTGTGACGCCAGGCCGGGGATGCAGATTTCTCCATGAAAGGGTCTGAGAGGAAGCATTTTAGGATTGACCGACGACAGGTCCCTGCTGTAGCTACTCAACTTTGTCCTAGTAGTATGTAAACCAATGGGCAGGGCTGTATTGCACTAAAACTTCATCTGGAGATGTTGAATTTTGGATTATATATACTTTTATGTATTACACCTTATCACTACTCTCTTGATTTTTAAAAATCATTTACAAATATACTTGTAGAAATCATTCTTGGCTCATGCACCACACAGAAACAGGCAGTAGGCTGCATTCAGCCCGTGGCATCGTTGTCATCATTTCTAGGGCTCATTGCTTTTACCAGAAGAATAAACGGCCTCTCCACTGAACCATCATCATCCCCTTTTACAGATGAGGAAAGTGAGGTCATGCAGAGCTAGTAAGGGGAGAGCGCTCTGAACCCAGGTGTTTAAGTCCCGTGCTGGGACCTCACCTCTACATTATGACAAGGGGCTGGGGAATTGGAGCTGCTCTGTCTGCTTCATGACATAAATGTGAATATCAAATGAGATCATCCACCTGGCACACATTAAAAAAATACATACTCTAGGTTTTTGAAAAATGCATAAAAGCTCCTACAAACTCTGTAATACAAGCAACTGAAGTTGAATTAGCTTCTAAAAGCAAATCTCCCAGCAGAAGATGTGTTGATAGCTTTGATTCATCTTACCAGCACTGATCTGGGATCTAGTTTGTGCCGAGTGTCCTGGGCACTGGTAGCTATGGGACAATGGGTGAGAGCCTCAGTAAGAGAAGATGGACGTGGCCATAAGTGATTGGGCTTGGGGTTGGCGGCTGCCATGAATGAAGGGCAGAGGCCAGAGCCACAGCCACCCGCTGGGAGCACAGGGGAAGGTGCACTAAGGCAGTGCTGTGTGTGCTGAGAGCCCTGTGGTAGAGGAGAAGGGATTTGCAGGCTCAGGGAAGAGCCTGTGCAAAGACAGAGGCATAGAAGGTCAGCATAGCTGTTGGGTAGGAGGCCTGTGGGATCTGGTAGAGATGAGGTGGGGGTAAACCTAGGGTCGGCTGCATGGGACTATTTGAGTCTATGTTAAAGCCGTGGTCTTGAACCCTTGGAACCTAGGACAGGTACTGGGGTACTTAAACTAGTAGGTGTACTAAGAAGTACACAAAGCCAAAATCTAGAGATGAGGCAGCTTTCCAAGTCATTCACTTTGCTTAAAAAATTTTTAGATTAAAATTATTTCTGCCACTGCCTACTACACCGGCATCCCATGTAGGCGCCAGTTTGAGTCCTGGCTGCTGCACTTCCTGCTAATGGCCTGGGAAAAGCAGCAGCAGATGACCCAAGTGTTTGGGCCCCAACCACACATGTGGAAGACCTGGATGAAGCTCCTGTCTCTTGATTTTGGCCTGATCCAGTGCTGGCTGTTAAGACATCTGGGGCATGTACCAATGGATGGAATCAATCAATCTCTCTCTCTCAAATAAATATTAAAAAACATTATTTTTAAGTGAAATCCAACAAGGACATATTGAGTAAGTTGAAAAGTCTATGTTAAAATGTTTAAGACAGAGCATGAAATTTAAAAGAAATTCAAAATAGTCAGCTTTGGGTACCACTCCTACTCCTTCGTAGCTTCCTGTTAGAAAGGGATGCTAGAAAGCTCTCCCTGGGCAAGTGGTGGAGAAAAAGAAGATGCTGAACACTGTTCGTGGTACAGTGACCAAACAGGAATTGTTTCTGTAGAATTACATGACTGATGGTAGTGATAAGGACAGGTGGGAAGGAAGGAATTGGAAGTCTCCAGATCTGAAGCTACAGCAGGAACTAGGAGAGGGCAGGTGGGACCAGAAAGCCTTAAAGAGGGGAGTGGGGTTTTTGTCATTAAATCCATGTTCTCATTCCTTTGAGACACAGTGGAAAGAGAAAGGAGCACTTAGTTTGGAGTCAAAAGACCCACCTTGGAAGCCTTGGTTTTGATGAGCTGTGTGACCTTGGGAAAAGCACTAAGTCTCTCTGAGTTTGACTTTCTCATCTTTCGAATGAGGAGAATGCTACCTGTCTCGCCCCCCGCTGAGAGTCTAAGTTAATGTCTGTGGGAACTCCTTGCAAAGGGCTTGAGCATCACTGGTGGGTTTCCAGGGAACAAAAGGCCAGAGCTCTTTCTGCTCTGTGGCCTGTCCAGGAAAAGGCAAGATCTATCCCCCCCCCCCCCCCAATCTTCAGCTGTTGGAGCTGTTGGATCAATTGCAACCAGGCTAAACAAAAAAAGGTAGTCATACATGATCAGCAAAATGGGCCAAATGATGTCATCCATCAAGATGGACATTGCAATTTGCCAACTATTTTCTCATAAATCAAACCGTGGTCCCTCAAGGAAGAGGGGCAGGGCTGGAGGAGCCAGCATGGCAATGCTTATCGGCAGCCCATGCGCAGGGAAGCGCTCCCTTAAGGATACAGTAATTATTTTCACTCGATGGGAAATAAAGAGGGGCTGGATGGGAGGGAGAGCTGGAGAGTGTCTGCCTCACTTCATTACTGCTCCCCAGGCAAGGGACACAACATATGCTTTTCATTGGGAAGCCAATAATTCTGAATCGTGGGACAGGTGAAAACTTAAATGACATTTGCAAACCTTGATTTATTTCTCTGCTTAACTCCGGAACATGCTTGAGACTCAGCTCTATAAGTTTCCATAGATTAGTGGTCAATGTCAAGTATTTTCAATGACATACTCAAGCGTTTCCTGTCCCTATCAGTTAATTAAATATTCTCAGTACTAATCTCTTCTTATTGAAATGGTTTCCCTTCTTTTGGTGACGGCTATGGAAAACAATGATATGAAGTATGTGCTTTATTGAAAACAAAATAACAAAAATAAAAAAGAAGACTTTCTCCCCCATGTGCTATTTTACTTGCTGGAAATCTCATTAAAAGTTATTTATGAGCTGTTAGGGATCCCATAAGGATTACACCTAATTCAGTCTGTAAAGCTTTTGAGTTTCTTTTACGCAAAAGACCTCCTTCCCCATTATTCTACTTTCGTTTGCACCCAAATAAATACTGGAGATTAACTCCTTGGCAGAGGAGAGCTCCCTCGCATCACCCAGGCCAAGTCTGTGCCTTCCTCCTTTCCTGCTGGACCCACTCTGATGTGACCAGGGGAAGAGGTCAACCTTGTGGGGATGGATAAATCGTTGTTTTGTTATTACAAATATTCAGTGACGACACTGGAGCCATAGGTATCATTTATACCCCAGGAGTTTGTAGTCTTTGGAGTGAACCATGTGGTTAGTCCTACTTGACTATCCCATTTTCTCCTACTCCTTCTCCCCCAGTTCCCTCTGAAATCAGAAAACTGAATTTTATCAGAATGAGTAATTTCACAGTCCTTTTATAAGGCCTCTATGCCCACTGTTCTGTTGTTTCTCGAAACTTGTTCTCAGGCAGCAAAGATGGAACTGCCCATTTGGGCATCCTTTGTCCTTCTAGACTCTTTAATAAAAACCCCCCATTAAAAAATGTAATGTCAAAAGAATCTGCTTTGTGTTGAGATTCCTTGAACACAGAGAAGAATGCAACCATTCAAGTAGCTGAATACTTAGAGCTTTGGCAGGTAGAAAACTGGCATCAAAATGTAGCAGTACTAAGAACATGACTTACGTAATTTTCAGATGCACACTGTACTCATGTGTTGGCTATTGTTGTTATCACCAGTGGGTCTGCCATTTTTCCCTGCCAAAAACCAGGACCTGTGTTTTCCCTTTTGTGTCTACTTCTGATACACAGCTCATCTTCTTGGTCAAAATAAGAGGCCCCAGTAGTCCATGTCTGCACTTAACGAGCTAGACACACTGGGATCATTCTGACCACCCCAGGAACAGCCAGCAATGGTATCTTCAAGGCCTGTAAGATTTTTCCCATTTGGATCCCAGAGATTTGCAACAGAAACTCCAGCCTGTGCTTCTCTGTTTGGGCAAGAGTTGGCCCTCGCGAAAGTACACAAGCCTTAAGACAATGACTGAGTATTTTAATGGAAACTCTATTTTTCTTTCATCTCAACCATCTGGAGAATTTTAACATTCCATAGTCTTTGTAGAATTCCATATGAGAGGTCAGTTGAATTTTTAGAGTCAAACATTCTGAGCAGCATTGTAAGTCTCTCCAACAAGAAATGCTCCTTAGTGTAGAAGAGGGAAAACCTCGTGGGCTGTTTGTATGTTGAGTCTGGTACTGCCGATCCCCACCCTTGCTGCACCGTAGTAACCTGGGTCCCCCGACCCCGTCTTCCCCACCCCAGCCCAGCCCCCAGAATCACTGCTTGTTTTGGTTTTATCTTAAGAACTTGTAGGTGATTCCAGTGCAGCTTGAGAAACAGCATTCTAAAACAATCTGGGTCCAATGGCAAAGACTGGCATGGGTGCCACCCATGGGTGGTTCCCTTCCAGAATTCTGGGTGCTCTGCCCTTGCTATACTGAAAAGCAGAATAAGCCTAAGGGATTTGCCTCACTCTCTGACTCCATAGAGTTGTTACCCACCTACTCCTAGTGTCACAGGTTAAATAATATCTCCCTTGGCCTTGGGGAAACAATATGTTGAAGTCCTAACCTCTAGTACCTGCGAACGTGGCCTTGTTTGGAATAGGGTCTTTCCTGGGGACCAAGTTAAGATGAGGTTATTAGGGTGGGCCTTAGTCCAAAATAATTGAGCCCTACTCAACAGGCTTCCATAGGCTTGGCAGCTCATGACAAGAGCCTTGGGTGATCACTGACATCATAAATCAGAGTGTCAATTGTTAAATCAACAACAGGAGTCACTGTGCACTTGCTCCCCATGTAGGACCTCTGTCCTTAATGTGTTGTACTATGAGAATTAACAGTAAAACTAGTCTTCAAACAGTACTTTATACTTTGTGTGTCTATGTGGGTGCAAACTGTTGAAATCTTTACTTAGTATAGAGTTGGTCTTCTGTATATAAAGATAATTAAAAAATTAATCTTAATGAAGAATGGGATGGGAGAGGGAGTAGGAGGTGGGGCAGTTTGGGGGTGGGAAGGCGGGTATGGGGAGAAGAACCACTATGAAATTTATATTTATTAAATAAAATTTATTTTTATTAAAATGTATTTTTATTAAATAAAAGCTTTCCAAAAAAAAAAAACAAAACAAAACAAAATAATTGTGTCCTCATAAATGGGAAAATCTGGACACAGAGGTGCAAAGGGGAAAATGTCACATGAAAAAGAAGGCAGAGAGAGGGGCGATGCTTCTGCAAAGGTAGAAAAGCCAAAGATGGTGATCAAACCTTGAGAGGAGGGGGCAGGCATGGCACAGGGCCTCCCTCACCACCCTGATGACACCTTGACCTTGGACTGGGAGGATCCAGAACTGTGAGACCTTAAAGGTCTGATGTGTAAGGCACACAGTTTGTGATACTCCGCGACAACTGCCCTGAGTGTTTCACTTGTTGATTCAGTTCAGCGCACTCCAGCCGTGAGTAGACGAAGCTTACTGAGATGGGGCTTCAGCCCTGGCCGCATACAATCATTTTTAAAAAAAGATTTATTTATTCATTTCAAAGTCAGAGTTACACAGAGAGAGGAGAGGCAGAGAGAGAGAGAGAGAGAGAGATGGGGGGGAGAGGGAGGGAGAGAGTGAGAGGTCTTCCATCCCCTGATTCACTCCCCAATTGGCCGAAATGGCTGGAACTACGCCGATCCGAAGCCAGGAGCCAGGAGCTTCTACCGGGTCTCCCACATGGGTGCGGGGGCCCAGAACTTGGGCCATCTTACTATTGCTTTCCCAGGTCATAG
Source organism: Oryctolagus cuniculus (assembly GCF_964237555.1). Classification (NCBI taxonomy): domain Eukaryota; kingdom Metazoa; phylum Chordata; class Mammalia; order Lagomorpha; family Leporidae; genus Oryctolagus; species Oryctolagus cuniculus. The sequence continues at coordinate 16,920,370 of NC_091446.1, read as the reverse complement.
CAGAGAGCTGGATTGGATGTGGAGCAGCCGGAACTCAAACCGGCGCCCCTAAGGGATGCCAGCACTGCAGACGGCGGCTTTACCCGCTGCACCACAGTGCCGGCCCCACACAATCATTCTTAAAATGACCAGTATTTCCAGTTATCTAAGAGCAGCAGGGTGAGGTGCTCCTCAGGTGCTGCAGGCCAGTGGAGGCATCTGGTGGAGCTTTGCGGGGAAAGAACTGTTCATCTGACAAGAGTGAAGCAGAAACACAGAAGCAAAGAAATCCCAGTGAGGTGGTGTCTCTGTAGCAAGTAGGGAAACTAATAGAATACAAGAAGAGACAGTCTGTGCCCTGGTATCAGTGGATATCGTCAGTGAATCTTGTCACCCAAAGTGCTGTGTGTGTGTGGGGGGGGGGGGGGTATTTGAGGTTGGGATTGGGCCAAGTTGAAAATAATTAAAATAATAGTATTCATAGGGAGCATATTCTGAATGAAGCTCTGTACTAAATCATATTTAATCTTAAAATTGGCCCAATAGACCTCAGGAGCTATTATTATCCCCACGTAGAAACATTGATTTATTTATTTGAAAGGCAGAGTGACACATAAACAGAGAGATAGTCAGTTGGCTAACTCAGTCCCCCTAAACACCCACAATAGCTAGGGCTGGGCCAGGCCAAAGCCAGGAGGCTGGAGCTCCATCCAGATCTTACATGTGGGTGGCAGGAACCCATGCACAGGTCATTATCTCTGCCTGCTGTGTGCATTAGCAGGAAGCTGGATAGGAAGTGCACAGTAGCCAGGACTCAAACCAGGTGCTCTGAAATGGGATGCAGACATCCCACGCAGCAGCTTCACCCCCTGTACCACAACACCTACCCCGTATCCCCATTTTTAAAAAAATGAAGTGCTGTGCATTGAGTCAGACCCCACAGTTGGGTTCTCATTTGCTACTACACCTTACTGCTCACTAGCTTATGCCTGGAGCTGCTCCGGGGGAGGAGGAGTGTGGATGCAGACGGAGGGGCGAAGACAGACTTGAAACAAATGCGCACCTCTGCTTGGCTGGTGCAGATTCTGGGGTTGGATCAACCCCAGCTTCCATCCACACGTGGGTGCAAGGCTGCCCACTGACTGTGTCTAGTTGTGTTCCTGTTTTCTGGGGCTTTCCAGGAGGCCAGGGAAGTCCATACCGAGCAGGGTGTGCCCTCTGATGGAAATCCGGCTTTGTTCCACAGCTCAAATATTATAGGGGAAAGTGGAGAAGGGAAGGCAAGGAGACATAAAAAAGTTGCAGCATGCAAGCAGCGTTTGCAATGTAATCTATGTGTTCTGAGCCAAGTTACTGTACACGCTCTGGGGAGAATTACAAATAAATGACGAAACGTTTTGAAACATGGCTTATACCTAATTAATCATGGAACTTAAAGAACAAAGAAAGCATTTCTTCAAAGTTTTCAACATTTTCCCTATTAAGTGGAGAGGCTGGGGGAAGGGAGGGAGATTCACATGCCCATAAAGGATACACTGTGCACTTGGTGCAGAGCAAGGAATCTCTTAATCTTCTTTGGCCTCCTGCAACCTCTAAATCCTTACATCTTTAATACTTGATGTCAAGCATTTTCATATTAAAGCCACTGAAAGTTTCCAGATCATGAAATATTCCTCAGCTTTTTGTCTCTTGATCCCTTAGCCCGAACGATCCCGGTTTTGAGGTTCTGAGATCACCAGGCACTCTGAAGTGCTCGTGATAGTGTCCTGGGACCGCCGCGCTGTTTTTCTATGCCACCCACCGCCCAGGGACCTCTGTGGGCTTGTGCTGCTTTGAAGGCGGAGCTTCAAGGCCCAGCTTTTGTGCTGTGTTTGTGCTATTAACCTCTGGAGCTTTGATTTCCTCATTTGTAAAATGGGGGTAAAAATGGATGGCTTATCAATTTGTTTTTGAAAGTTCAGTGGAATAATTCCACAAAAGCATCTACCCCAGTGTCTAAAAAATATCTGCCTAATAATGGAGCATGTGGCTAAATTTTCCTACTGTTTTCCGTCCTCTCTTCGTCCATAGACTTGACCAAGCCGCCATCTTGCTTTGTGAGTCAAATCACTTTTTTTTTTTTCTTAAAAAGACATTTATTTGGGAACCACAGAGCACACAAGTGGAAAGAACTCCTATTCTGCTAATTTGCTCCCCAAATGCCTGCAACAGCCAGGGCTGGGCCAAGGCCAGAAGCTCAATGCAGGTCTCACGCGTGGGTGGCAGGAACCCAACCACTTGACCCATCACAGCTGCCTCCCAGGGCCTGCAGTAACAGGAAGCTGGAGCCAGAGGCAGAGGTAGAACCCAGATATTCCAACAGGAGACACGGGCTGGGCCAAATGCCTGCCCCAAGGAAGCCATTTCTCTGAAGTTCCTTCTCACTAGGGACGGGTATGGAAGTCCGAAGTGACTGGGGACTTGGTAGCCAGCGTTCCTTGCTGCTATGGGACAGCCGTAGCTGCACACTTTCCCCTGCTTTTCCATGGTCACGAGTTAGTTACAGTCACCCCTTGATAGGAACTGGAGATGTGTATGTGTTCATTCCAACTAGTGTCAGTTGTACACTGCATGGCTTTGGAGGAGCTGATAGGGTCACTTGGATGCAAGTTGTCTTCTTCCCTTTGTTGATAAGGATGGATTAAAAAGAGTATTATATTAAATTATTATAAGTGAAAGCTATGCCCTGGTGTGCATCTGTCAAGGTTTCTACAGGAGATTCGCTCTTCCCGTGCTCCAGCAGTTCAGCTGTGACCCTGTGACCTGGAGTCAGCCAATCGAAGATGCTGCCTGGGACTTTGTGCCTGGAGGGAGTGAAACAGGGGCTCAGAGAAGTCCACAGTCCAGAGTGGCACCAAATGGCCGGGGTGGTGGTGGCAGGGGGTACAAAGTAGCCAGAGAGTCCCCAAGATCTGACTTCAACTACTTGTGTGTTCTTTGCTCTCCAGACTTCCTATAGACCCTGAAAACTACTCTTCACCCTCCTTATGAGTTCCTTCTCTCATGAAGCCATTAGGCTACTTTGCTTATAAACAAGAACCTAGACTCAGAAAATGAAGATATATTCAGTATCTGCTATGTACCAAACATGTTACCGGTGAGGGAGTTGAGACCCCGAGAGTTGAGATGACTTGCCGAGGTCACCAAGCTGGTCAGGGGGTGGTGCCATGATTTGAATCCCCCTCTGCCCTTCCCATTAAATTCTTTCAGCAAAGAGAGCCTCGTGGTTAAGATGCTCACGGTCCACATCCTGGTGCCTGGGTTCAGTTCCCAGCTTTCCCAGCTCCCGACTGCATCTTCCTGTTAATAATGTGTGCCCTAGGAGGCAGAGGTGATGGACCGAGTAATTGTGTTTCTGTCACAGACCTGGATGGAACGCCCAGCTCCTGGCTCTGGCCCTGGCCTGGCTTTGGCCATTGCAAGCATTTAAGGAGTGAATCAGCATTTCTGTCTCTGAAATAAATAAAAAATGATTTAAAAAAATATCCTTGCATAGCTCAAGAAAGAGAGGCAGAAAGTAAACCTAGTCCATAAAACCATCCATCTCAGCAGTAAACTTGCCTTGTAGGTAGGGGGTCTTTGGACCCCCTGTAACCTGGACTCTACATTTTGTTCCCCAACTCCCATTCCCACCCCTCTCCCTTCTGTGCTGTGGTGATAAGCTGTGTGTGAATAGCATCATCAATGAACTACCTCTTGTGCCGAGACTCTTCATGAGCCTGAGACACCTGCTGTTTCTCCAACAAACGGCATCGTCCTCACTTCCTGGCATCTCAGGATGGGCCGCCAGAGGTTGCCCCCCGCCTTCAGAATGGCACCCGCTGGTGCTCTCTGCAGGGATGGGGTGGCTTGCCGAAGATTGGGAGGCCAACGGCAGGGACGTCCGTGAACACAGTGGCACCATTTTCTCTTTGCAGAGGAAAGAGGAAGTGAGCACTCTCTGGACCCCTAACCTGTAACAGCTTTCCTGGAGACAGACTCACCTAAAACCATTTTATCCCCGCCCTCACCCTAGCATATCTGCAGAGCATCCGTCTGGCCAGCACTTGGTCATCTTGCTGCTTTTTCACGGACTTTTAAAGAAGCCAGTTATAGCAGATCCTGGGTAATAAAAGCAGCTTGAACTTCATTACCCCGCTTCCAGCATGAGATCCTGAAGGCCTTGGTCAGGGATACTGTGCATAACAGACGCAGCAGTGAATTAAATGCAAGTTGATGGTACAAGTTGTACCTTAATGAAAACAAAGGCCCGGGAACACTATTTGTGAATGTGTTACCCAATAAAGTGTTAGCCAAGGAGCTCATAAAGCTGCCAGCGGGACTTAGCCATTGTAGGGAGTGCTTTTCCATGGGGCTGGCCACAGAGAGTGAGGTCTATTTCACTTTATCAAAGAAGCTGGAGGGTTTTATTTAAAACACATGGAAGAAAGACACTTGGGTTTGGCATCAAAATGTCTTGTGGTAAAGAAAAAGAAAAATGAGAAATAGCCAAAAGTACTATAAAAAAATCAAGGAGGGGGGAAACCCAGATGTTAAGAAATTAAGACAGGATGACACAGGGTGCCTGGGCTCCACTGTTTAGAGTGATGGTGAAAGGGAGGAGCACGGGGCTGTCTCCATGGCAGCTGATAGACACGAGCAATTGAACAGTTCATACCCTCTCTGTTGTCCCTGTCATGAGATTTGTAGGTCGTTCTCAGCCAGCCACTGGGGCGAAAGGGCATAGGTTGTGACCTGCTGATTTACCCAAGTATGATCAACTCACACAAATTATAGGCATAAGAGAGTCCTGACAACTTCAATATGATGCGCAATGAGTGCAATTATTTGTGACATGTGAAACCAGTGTGAGACCATAATTCTGTCACTGCGTGACAAGGCATTATTAGCCGGGGCAGGCGGCGGCTTGAACCAGGAGCAGCTGGGGAGAGGCGAGGAGAGAGCAGGGCTCCATGGGGAAGGGCCGGAATGGACTTGCTCTCCCAGAGCGGCGAATAGCTCTGGCCCTTTGTGGAACGAACGGGGAGCTGCGCAGGAGGACAAAGTCGTCCTGTTGCTATCTGGTCCGGTGGAGAAGAAAGAAGGGTTTGGTGGGAAGGGCAGAGGGGGACACACACCCTGCTGGCCTGTGACCGTGTCCAGTCAACACGGTTTCTTTGAAATCAGATGTGATGTTTGCTATTAGACGAACAGGGGTGCTGTTTCAAGTGGGCATTATGAGGCGGGCCTGGGGCTGGAGTGGAAAGCACCGATTCTCTTCTGCCGGGCAGGAACTGTCGCCACATCTGGCTTCCTTCTGTCTGCTCTGATCTGGTGCTCACAGTCAGGCTGTGAATGGAGACGGGTCTCAGGTCCCCTGGACTCCCCCCGGCCTTGGATTTCCTGCCCCCTGCATCTGAGCAGGCTTCCCAGGCTTCAGTCCTGGGGAAGCACAGGTGCGTGTCTCCCTTCTCCGGTTTCAGTATCGAAGTTCCACCTGCCATGTAGGACAGGTGTGTGGCTGCTCCCAGGAACTGGCGGCAGGTAAGCAAGGCCTCCAGAGGCTGAGAAGCCTTTGGCGGTCCTGTCAGCTGCCCCCGGCTCTGCAGTGGCTCCCGCAGAGGCCGGTGCTCTATTTTGGGCCTCTTTCTTAGCTCAGCGACTTTAACCACAGGGGTGAGTAAGGGTGGCCTACTTAGCTTCACCCCATGACATGCATTCGTATAGCCAGTCAAACACTCTCCGTGCACCTCCCAGGCATCAACCACTGCTCAAACCACAGCTGACCTGAAATAGAAACTGTCTGCTCATGGGAGTCCTTGGTCACTGGGAGTGGGTGAATGAAAGCAGATAATTAAAATCCACTGCACGGACGGGTGCCAGCTATAGGACGGAGGGGTGTACAGGGGAAGGTGTGGCTGACTTCCTTGTATCACTGAGGTCCGTGCTGCAGGAGCCATGCTGAACACACCACCCCAAATAGTTCTTCCATCTCCATTTCCACTTTTACCCTGCTTCATTTTATGGAATTTCTTAAGGCATGAACTGAGTGCCCAAGAACCAAGAATAATTAGCAGCACACAATGCCCAGTTGCTACGTAGCAACTCTCTCTCAGCAGTAGTGAGTCCTTGACATCGTGTTATTTATTTTTGATTATTTATTGTTCCTCCTCTTACAAGGTGAGCTCCAAGACGACAGGGCCTTTATCTTGTTCTCCTCAGTAACCCAGTTGGCCCCAAATAATAACATTTATTGTGTCTTACAGTTATGAGACTTGGCTGGGGTTCAACTGGGCAGGTTCTGCTGCTGCTCTTGCTTACAATTTCTGCACTTAATTGGGAGCTTGCTCAGGGCTTGAACATTCAGCAGGGCCCCTAACAACTTATGAATCTATGCTGGGCTTCCCTAAAGCTGGGGTCTGCGCTCTAAGAGAGAAGCGGCAGGAGCTTAGGGCTTGGGCTTAGAATTCCAGGAACGTCACTTCTTCCCCATCCTATTGGCCCAAACACGTCCCCTGCTTGTATTCAAGGAGAGCGCAGTAGACTTGACCTCTTGATGTAGACTGTGGCACCTGTGTACAGGAATGGGAGACTGTATTTGGAGACTCTCCAGTGTTATCAGCCTTGCTTTACAGCAGAGAACGGAGACTTAGAGGGAAAAAGAAATGTATTCAAGTGCGCAGAAAAGAAGGCAGAAGAACCAAAATGTCAGCCCCTCACCACCATCTAACTCCAAGTCTGATGTTCTTTGCTTACTGGTGGCCATTCTTAATGGCTCCTCATGAATCCCGCATACAGACAGATTCCTTCTGTGGCCATCACTTCGGATTTCACTTTCTCAGCATAGAGGCCAGGGTTTAGCAGTGGATAGAATCCCCTAGATGTGGAATTTCATCCAGCCTCCACAATTCATTAACTCTGTGACCTTGAGCAAGTTTCTGAGCCATTCTGAGCAACCCGTTCTCATCTGTGAAGTGGGCTAGTAGTGGCACCCGCCAATGGAATCTTTTTTTTTTTTTTTTTGACAGGCAGAGTGGACAGTGAAAGAGAGAGACAGAGAGAAAAGTCTTCCTTTTGCCGTTGGTTCACCCTCCAATGGCCCGTGTGGCCGGTGCACTGCAGCCAGTGCACCGCGCTGATCCGATGGCAGGTGCCAGGTACTTCTCCTGGTCTCCCATGGGGTGCAGGGCCCAAGCACCTGGGCCATCCTCCACTGCACTCTCTGGCCACAGCAAAGAGCTGGCCTGGAAGAGGGGCAACCGGGACAGAATCTGGGGCCCGACCAGGACTAGAACCCAGTGTGCCGGCACCGCAAGGCAGAGGATTAGCCTAGTGAGCCGCAGCGCTGGCCCAATGGGATCTTTAATAAGGTCACGCGTGGAAAGTGCCCAGCACAATGTGCAACACCTTGTTTTAAAGGTGCCAAGTAAGACTTCAACTGGGCTCTGAATGAGCCTTCATGGACCGGTTCCATAATTGTATTCAGCATGCAAGAATGCCCAGGGCACCGAGCACACACCCACATTTAATGTTAATCCAAAGACATGCTCTGAAATCAGCAAGGATACCTCCGAGGAACTGGCTTGGTCCAGGCTATGCTCATGACATTCATTGCTCTGAGATTCTTACCAAAGGGCACTTTCCACCCCCCCCCCCCCAAAAAAAAGTAGCAAACAGAAGAATATGGAAGTCTGAAGCAAGAATTGAAGACAGGCATAAGTCTGTGTCACCATCAGAAAGCTGGGGAGAAGAAGCAATCCCCTGAGGGCCGTGTGTGCCCCGTCCTGGGCTGAGCGGATTAGTCAGGATGCAAGGTGAGTCGCCCACTCTGACTTCAGGCAGCTGAAGCCAAAGCAGAATGAATGGTCAGGCACACTGCGTTCAGAGGCCTAGAGCTGTCGGAAGTCGCGGGGTCACCGTTGCTCAGTCCTGCTTCTTTTGTGTTCTCTCTGTAGTCAGAGTTCTTCCTGGACATTCTCTGCTTTGATTCTACTTCCACTATGTGGAGTGGGCCCCCTCTCTTTACGATCCCCCAAGGATGATAACTGAGTCTGATTGAGCCAGTGTGACCTGGCCAATCACATGGAATCTGACTGGCTAGCCTAGGGAAAGGTCCGCCTCTATGGCCTAGGGATAGAAAGTCTGTGCTGACTGCTTTGCTGTCTTCTATGGCTTGAGGGTGAGTTCTAGGAGGACTTGGGCTGCATTCAATAGGTTCTCTGCAGGAGGTGCTCATCTAGCCAAGCTCTGGATTTACCAGAACCTCTGGACAAAGGTTTCTGTCAACAAAGCTACAGTGTGGTTACTCCTATGGGGTTTGGGTTGAAGGAGATATTCCTACTGATAATCCCTTTGTGCCCTACTTGATGTTTATTTGTGGATATTTATTTTTCTGCCAGTATAAGGAATGCTCAAAATACCAAAATAACCATCAAGTAAAACTCTCATCTTCTAAATTAACACCTAAATGTCACCACATTTATTTTGCAAACCCTGGATTAACCATCGCTCACTTAGTAAACCCAAATTTGTGAAAAAAGATTATATTTCTTTTATTTGTTCCCAAACATTTCCATTGTATACAAAAATGAGACAGTGTTCCTTTTGGGGAGAAGACGTTTCTACTTTGGGTTTAAACCAAACAAAATAATATTTAAGGAAACATTAAATAAATTATTTATCATATTGGTCAACGTTTTGGGGAATCTGGCTTAGATAAACACATTTTTAAGGTCAGCCACTCTAAGGGCTGGGTTTTATAAAAACAACCTCTAAGGAGTTTTAATAAATCTTTTTTAAAAAAATTGAGGCACTCGTTTTCATTACTGAATCATTTGCTTCTGCTGAATAATGGTCATTCAAGAGATAAGCAAGCTCAACCAGGAGGCCTCAGTAGCCATGCTGGGAAACTCACACAGGATGGAAGACTCCATGTTGATGGTGCGCTTTGTTGGCCACGATTGGGTTTCTGTCCAAGCAGGCTGGTCCTATGGTTGCATTTTAAACCAGATGAATGGACAGAGCAAGCTGAATTGGGTCATAAAATTGTCAAGTGAAGACAAATTCATTTCTACTCAATGGGAGACTTCAGAGTCGAATTGGGATAGATGTTAAGTAAAAAAGAATTGGGTTTTTATTCCTTCAAAATAAACAGGATCGCCAGATTTGTCAAGTGTATGTAATTGACCTCATGGGTCCTTTACCTCTTCAAGTTGTAGCCAGAGGCATGTCTGGAGCCCATTTCCATTGCTAAATGGCATTCCTCAGCCCAAGAGAGGGATGGAGAGGACAGGAAAGGAAGTCTGGATTAGAAGAAATGGAAATGGAAGAGGAGAGGATCAAGAGGGCTGTAATCAGAAGGATGGGGTGAGAGAGTAGCCCGGGCAGGCAGTGAGGAAGGGAGGGTGTGGGAGGAACAGAGGGGAAGCAGACAGAGAAGCAGGCACAGTGCGTGGAGAAAATCCACCTTTCTGGGCACTAGGGAGAGACCAGCTCCGCTGCGGGACCCGCCATGGCTCAGGGTCCGTTTCTGGTGTGGTTCCTCGTTTGTCTGAACCGTGAAGGGCTCACCATGACCAGCTGAACACAGAAACAACAACGTGGACGTGGCCCTGAGTTCTCCCTGGGTCTGGAGAGGAAGAGCTGTGGCTGGGAGTGAGTCTGGCCTCTTCTGAAAGGGGAGCACATGGAGCAGAATTGCATGGCTTCCAAAAAGAAGGTCCTTTCTGCTCCTAAGTGGGAAAGCCTGTCACTAAGGAGCCAAAGGAGTGGAGGTTGCATTACCATAAAGCGCCTCCGGGCTTGAAAGTTCAGGAGAAGAGAATCTGACAAACCACATCTGGGGCTTGAGGTTTTATTGAACTGGTAATGAAAATAATCTTTGCAAAATATTTTCAGAATATTTGATAAGCGCAGACTGAGGCTGCTGTCTATCTATGTGAAATAAAAAGAGAAAAACACCACCTTTTTAAAAAAAAGGCTTGAATTTAGATTAGCAACCTACCAGTACTGGGTTGGAAAAAAAAAAAAAAACACCAAAAGGGTTAGAAATGTGGGCTTTGGAACAAGGCAGAATTGAGTCCAAATCTCAACTCTCGGTGGTGGTAGAACCATGGTTGTTGCATTTCACTTCCCTTTGCCTTGGTGTCTCCACCCATAATATGGAAATTAATGCTCCATCACAGGGCTGCACAAGGACAAAACAAGGTATATTCAGAAATGCCACAAGTTCTTCCTCTGTCTGCAGCTACTCCCATGGGGTACTGCTGATATTCCATGAAGTGAGAGAGGCCATTTCTCCACTCCCTGGTAGACCATTGACTTGGGACATTAGCAAATGTGAGGCAAGTAGAGACTTAAAAATCCCTTGCCCTTTGGAGCTTTCTCTTTCTTGCTGGACTTGAAACCCTGAGACTGACATGCAAATGAGCCTGAGCTGGTCTATGAAAGGGTGAGAGGCCGTATGGAGCAGAACCATGGTTCTCATTCTGACAGTCACCAGGCATGGGAGAGGGGCCATCCTCTCCAGCACACCCATCAGCTGACTGCAGAACCGTGACAGTAGTGGCAGAGAGCAACTAAACCAACTGAGAGAAGAAGCCACCGGACAACTGTTTCAAGCCATGGAGTTTTGGGGTGGTGTATTGTACAATAAAAGCTAATTGATCAGGTGGTATTCACCCCACGATCACCTTTGTTGATTGGGGTGACCAATCACCAAATAAAATGTTTAGCCCATTTTTGTTCAAAGGCTTTCTTTGTGTAGAGAGAGCCTGAGGGATGGCAAGCTTTCTGGTAGTTATTTGTACATTCATGTGGTTTAAGATCAATTGCAGAAGACAAGAAGAAAATTTAATATGAATTTTTCTGCAGAGATTTTTTAAGTTTTTCCTGCTATCAGATTTGAGAAGTTTGGCATCAATGTTCTCAAAGCCAGAATAATGTGCAAATTCCAGACACTGACGCTCACTGTGGTCGAAACAGTCTTGAGAATGCTCTAAAAGAAAGTAGTTCTGAATCAGTTCTGAAGCCTTTAACCCAGGGAACCAGTGGAACTAAAGGAATGAAATGGAACTAAAAGGGATGAAACTGGATAGGAGGCGGGTCAGAGCCATGGAACCTGCCCATGTTCTCAGATGGGAGTGACAAGTTTGCCAGCCATCCAGTTGTGAAGGAGGTAAAAGTGTTTAAAGATCAAAGCAACATGAAGAATTCTAGCTAATTTAGGTAGCTGAACATCCTCACCTGAATTCACCAGGGAATTGTAGCCAAAGGACGTCCGATGCTTGCATTATCTGGCCAACTGTTTCATTTTTCTATTGTGCTTCTAATATGTATGTCCTCTGCATTTCAGCTTCCTTCTATTGCCTGCATTTTTAAAGGTTTATTTATCTGAAAAGCAGATTTGTCTGCTGATTGATGCTGTAAATGACTGCACTGGCCAGGCCCGGGCCAGTGTGAAGCCAGGAGCCAGGAAATCCGCTGGGTGTCCCATTTGGGTGACAGGGGCCAAACTATGCAGGCCATTAACTGCTGCCTCTCCAGACACAGTAGAAGAAGACTGGATTGGAAGTGGAGCAGCCAGGGCTTGAACCTACACTCCAACTTGCGGTGCCCATGTTGCAAGCAGTAGCTTTATATCCCCAGTGCCACATTCTTTATCTGGGTTCTTCTACTCAAAAGTTTTGATGCTCAGATGCTTGGGTAAGCTCTGGAAGTAAACTTTTGGCCTGAAGAATACAAAGCATTCATTCATTGAACAAATATCTGGTATTCAGGTATTAAGTGCTGGAGACAGGGTTAAGCATTGGAGGTGCAACTGAAGAGACAAGCTAGCTTGTCTTGCAGCTTACGTCTAGTGGAGAAAGAAGGTCTGTCGCCAGGCAGTTGGTTTGAAAACAATGTTAAGAGGTGCTGTGATTAGGGGCCGGCGCCAGGGCTCACTAGGCTAATCCTCCGCATTGCGGCGCCGGCACACCAGATTCTAGTCCCGGTCGGGGCACCAGATTCTGTCGCGGTTGCCCCTCTTCCAGGCCAGCTCTCTGCTGTGGCCAGGGAGTGCAGTGGAGGATGGCCCAAGTGCTTGGGCCCTGCACCCACATGGGGGACCAGGAGAAGCACCTGGCTCCTGCCATCGGATCAGCGCAATGCGCCGGCCACAGCGCACTGGCCGCGGCGGCCATTGGAGGGTGAACCAACGGCAAAGGAAGACCTTTCTCTCTGTCTCTCTCTCTCACTGTCCACTCTGCCTGTCCAAAAAAAAAAAAAAAAAAAAGGCAATTTGCTGATGTTGAAGTCAAAGTCTTCAGTAGCAGATCATCCACATAAATGTGTGAGGGAAAAATTCATCTTGTTCATGCTCTAATGAAAGATAACCAATGATAAGCAGCAGGAACAGCAGCCAACACCATAGACATCTCACTTGATTCCACTTCCACCATTATGGCTAAAAATTAGAGTGGAATGAACATGCTGCTTGATGGCTGCCCAAACTGCTGCTCCCAGACCAGCTGCAGAGAAAAGCAGAGCTTTCCGTTGAAATTTTACACAAGTAGGATGAATCCGGAAGCATGGCTTTGGTGAACTGAGACAGGAGATGATACATGGCTTTACCAACAGGATCCTGAAGAAAAGGCACGATCAAAGTAATGGCTACCCAGAGATGGAAGGGGTCCAGTCAAAGTGAAAGTGGGCCAGTGCAGAGCAAACAAAGGTCCTGGTAAGTGTGTTTGGGCATCAGGGCATTTTGCTTGTGGACTTTTAGAAGCATCAAAGATTGATAACGGCTACGTGTTAGGAGAATGCCCGGAGAAAGTCAGCACTTTAGTAGGAAAATGCCCAAGAAAGTATCACTGGTGAGTCATTTTCTACGTAACAATGGTCCTGCTCATTGCTCTCATAAACAAGAGCAATTTTGCAAGAGTTTACGTAAGAAATCACTGGGCTTCCACCTTTCAATCCTGATTTGGTTCCTTGTGACTTCTTTTTTGTTTCATAATCTTAAAGTCTTTAAAGGGCATCCATTTTCTTCAGTTGATATCGTTAAAAAAAAAAAAAAACTACACTGACATGATTCAGCTCCCAGAAACCTCAATTCTTTTTTTTTTTTTTTTCCTGACAGTCAGAGTGGACAGTGAGAGAGACAGAGAGAAAGGTCTGCCTTCTGTTGGTTCATCCCCCAAATGGCCGCTGTGGCCAGCGCACCACGCTGATCCAAAGCCAGGAGCTAGGTGCTTCTCCTGGTCTCCCATGGGGTGCAGGGCCTAAGCACTTGGGCCATCCTCCACTGCCTTCCCGGGCCACAGCAGAGAGCTGGCCTGGAAGAGGGGCAACCGGGACAGAATCCGGTGTGCCGGCACCGCTAGGTGGAGGATTAGCCTATTGAGCCACGGCGCCGGCCCAGAACCCTCAATTCTTTAGAGCTGGACTAACTGGCTGATGTCATCACTTACCAAAATGTATCAAATTTGAAGGAGATTATTTTCAGAAACACAGTCTGTCTTTTAATCATTTAATTCCAGTTTCCAAGAACTTTTTGAAGTTCCCTCATATCTGTATGACCAGGGAAGTTGCAAATGGGACTGTACTAGCTGGTCACCTAGTTTTCGGAATAGGAATCAGTTCAAGGTAGGTACAACCCTCAACTTTAAGCCAGATTCTTTAGCACCGTCCTCCTACCTCCAATTGAGATACGAAATTAAAAACCTAGAATCCAAAGAAATATGTCTGCCACAAAGAGCGCCTAAGACATTTCTATTTTAGGATTCAGACTCAGGATGTGAATTGCAGGTGAAAAGACCCCGATATTAACCATCTAATGCTGCATAACAATTTATATCAAATTTCAGCAAACATCTGTTATCTCACAGTTTCTGCGGGTCAGGAATATGGATGGAATTTAAGTTAATGCCTCTGGGATCATGAACTCTCATGGAATTCAAGCTACGAGCTACTGCTGTGTTCTCATTTGAAGGCCTGACTGGGGAGGACCCGCTTATAAGCTCACTCATGTGATTGTTGACTGGATTCAGTTTCTTGTGGGTCATTGGACCAAGTGCCTCAGTTCCAGCTGATGGTTATTGGCCAGAAGCCTCTCTCAGTCTTTTGCAGCATGAGTCTATGCATAGGACACCTCACAACCTGGCAACTGACTCCTCTTAGAACTGGCAATGCAAATGAAACAGGGCACCCACTATGGAAGTTGTCATCTTTTTATAACCTAGTATTGGAAATGACATCTCATCGCTTGGCTGTATTTTATTTGTTAGAGATAAGTTGGTGAATCCAGTCCACGCTCCAGGGTAGGGATTTACACAATGGAAGTTGCCTACAGCAGCCCCCAGGCAGGGGAATGAATTGTGTCTATTCTTCCTTTTGAACGTGCCAGGGCATTTTATCCCACGCTGGTCTCAGGATTGGAGAGAATCAGAAAGATCCTCCAGTTCGATCCCATTGATTGTGTGTCCATCACTCTCTGTGCTAGCTCAGCTTGAAGGCCTCTCTACCGTCTCCCCAGTCAGGAAAGGCTCCTTGCTATAAGCTGAAATGTGGTCAAAGGGCCGTGTGCTTTGCACAGTCAAAAATTTCCATCACTTTTTCTCAGACAAGAGATATTTGACTAGAAGCATATTCTGTTTCCTCCTTCATGCGTCTGTCTACTTCTTCTTTATAAAAAAGTTTTTTTTGTTGTTGTTGTTGACTTCCATTATATATATATATATATATATTTTTTTTTTTTTTGGACAGGCAGAGTGGACAGTGAGAGAGAGAGAGAGACAGAGAGAGAGAGAGAGAGAGAGAAAGGTCTTCCTTTACTGTTGGTTCACCCTCCAATGGCCACCGCGGCCGGCACGCTGCGCTGATCCGAAGCCGAGAGCCAGGTGCCTCTCCTGGTCTCCCATGCGGGTGCAGGGCCCAAGCACTTGGGCCATCCTCCACTGCACTCCCAGGCCACAGCAGAGAGCTGGCCTGGAAGAGGGGCAACCGGGACAGAATCCGGCACCCCAACCGGGACTAGAACTTGGTGTGCCGGCGCCACAAGGCGGAGGTTTAGCCTAGTGAGCCGCGGCGCCGGCCGACTTCCATTATATTTCAAAGACAGACACAGAAAGAGATCTTTCATTCCCTGAGTTGCTCTCCAAATGCCCATAAAAGCTGGTGCTGAGCCAGACCAAAGCCAGAAGCCTAAAATTCCATCTGGGCCTCCCATATGAGTAGCAGGGACCCAACTACTTGACCATCATCTGCTGCTTCCCAGGGTGCGCATTGGTGGGAAGCTGGATCAGAAGGGGATGAGTTAGGACACAAAGTAGGCACTCAGATATGAGTTGCATGTGCCCCAGGCAGAGGTTAACCACTCGCCCCGCACCCGACACTGTTCCTTCTTTTCTCTTCTCATCTTCCTCTTCTTTTTATAAATGGTGGAGACACATCATGGGTTTTTTTTTTTTTAAGATTTGTTTATTCATTTATTTGAAAGGCAGAATGACAGAGAGAGGGAGAAGATGGAAAGGGAGGGAGGAAGAAGAGGCAGGGGAAGAGAGAGAGAGAAAGAAAGAGAGATCCATCTTCTATCTGCTAGTTCAATTCCCAAATGGCTGTAAGAGCTAAGGCTGGGCCAGGCCACAGTCAGGAACCAGGAATTCCATCCGAGTCTCCCACAAGGGTGGCAGTGTCCCAAGTACTTGGGTCATCATCTGCTGCCTCCCCGGAACATTAGTAAAAAGCTTGATTGAAAATATGGAGTGCCAGGACTCCAACTGGCAATCCAGTATCAGATGCAAGTGTTCCAGGCAATGACTTGAACTGCTGAGGCACAACACACAGCCCTCATCCTTCTCCTTTAGCTAGGCTACCAGTTTTAGGAGACTGCTTTTTTAATCCAATCCTGCCATACTCTCGTATTAGTTCTCATAATCTGTGAATCTGTTTGGATTTTTGTAATGTGAGCAATCGTAAAATGATAGCATCTGCAAATGACAATTCATCTTTTATTTTCCAATTCAAGAGCCTCATTTCCCTTGGCTATTTGCTTAAGCTAGGGCTGTCAGAACCAAGTGGAAGAGTAGTGGGCCTCTTTGTCTGCTTTCTAACTTTCCTCTGACTTCCTTCCACTGGGTTACAGACTCTTGGTTCACAAAGGACCAGCCATCACTTCTTTTAGGAAGAGAGTGAAGAAGTGTCTGCCCATAGGCACTGCTCTAATACAGTTTTGTCAGCTGGGTAGCTGTTAAACAACAGAAATCAACTTCTCACAGTGCTGGGGGCTGGGAAGTACAGGATCAAGGCAGATACGGAATCAGGAGAGGGCCTACATTCTGCTCATTGATGGTGCCTTCTGGCTAGACTCTCACGTGGTGGAGGAGGCACCAAGGAAGAGGAAAGAAGTCTTACACGGACACCAATCCCATCCATGAATGCCCCACCCTCATGACTAATCACCTCCTATAGCCCCACCTCCTACTAGCCTGTCAACATATTGGGGAAGGTACAGACATTCAGTCAATTGCAGGAAGCCTGGAGCCTTGGTCATGTTTGATTTGTTGGGACATCCACGTGATACATAGGGCAGAACACTCTCTCCGTTCTGTTCAACACTGAGCACCTTTTCTACACCACGTATTGTTCTGTGCTGGGGATGCTACTGCACAGGAGTTCATGGTCATCACAAGCAGCATGGGCAAAGCACAGGGGAGTAGGAAGGAGGATACCGAGAGGTGCCCTTTACTGGACCGTAGCCGAGGGAGGAGGCAGCTGTGTTTGTCTTCAGGGCTTGCTTTGGATGAGTAACTCTTCCGCACTCGTCCACTGGGAATTGCTGCCACATTTTCTGCCTGATTTTGGTTTTTGGAGGCAAAAGCAGGAAACAAAACAAGCCAATTCAAACCCCTTTCCTTTTTTCTTTCTTTTGTGCACATGTGTATGTCAAGTAGGAATAGTAATACTTTACCCTGAACCATTTTTAAAGGATGAAACAAGGTAGAATCTAGAAAGTGCTGGACATATATTCAACCTCATTAAGTGGTTAGGTACGGAGTAGAGACGCATCTCGTCGTTTATATTTAATATATCCACGGGCTATTGTCACACATGATCTTCCACTTGAAACTTTTGGATGAGTTAAGTCTCAGGGAAAGCTGATTTGGCTTTTTTCCCACACAACCAGTGAAAGGCTTAGAAC
The DNA here is from genome assembly GCF_964237555.1 of Oryctolagus cuniculus. NCBI lineage: Eukaryota > Metazoa > Chordata > Mammalia > Lagomorpha > Leporidae > Oryctolagus > Oryctolagus cuniculus. Next base: position 16,903,194 of record NC_091446.1, on the reverse strand, counting down.
CAGAACAGAGGTGTGGGGGGAGGAGGAGGAAACAGAAGAGATGTGGGGCAGGTGGCCCTCATCACCAGACAAGACCCATCGTCATCTTCCACTGGGCTTTTTCTCTCAGGAAGAACCTTTTGCAATTTTTATGCTGCCTTGGAGCAAACTGTAGCAACTGATAGTTAGTGAACACTTACTTGGATGCCAGGTGCTGTCCTAAGCATTTTACCTGTGATATTTATTCTTCAAACAACCCTGTGAGGTGAGTGCTGTTAGCTCCACTGTAGAGTTGAGGATGAAGGAGGGGGTGAGGTTAGAACCAAGGCAATGGAGCTTCAGAAGAGATAGATGCCCCAACCAGTGAAAGAGCTGTGTCGTGTGGGCCACAAGGGCTGTGGCTGATTTTTAGACTTTAGCTTTTGGCTGGGGTGAGACACTGCTACTCCTCATCTGTGCACGGGGAGATGGGCGTGGCAGTCACCTTGTTTTCTTCCTGTCTATTGAAGGGCGTGGGAAGGTCCTCCCTTCTGACCGTGGGTCTTCCTGCAGCTGCCCTTGGCTCTCCTGTAACACCAGGAAAAGCAAATTCTTCTCATTTACAGGGAAAACAGTGTTGATGGCCTCTCTCTCACTTGCCAAAGACATCTAGCTGCCCACTGGACGGGGTGGAATGGCTCCTCTTTTGCTGTCTTCCCTGCCTTGTTCCGCCTTGGGTCATGCTGAATTACTGACCCTCACTAGCTGCCTGGGCTGTGCCTGAGGGCGACTCGCAGTCCATGGGGATTTGCCACTGGGCCCTCCCAGGCTCCATCTCTGCCACTAAGGCCAGGCCTGGCCAGCCCATGGCCCTCCTAGGCCCCAGAGCACACCCCTTGTTCCAAGTCTCTAGGGTCTGAGCCCCTGGATACACTTTGTGGGAACAGCAATCTGGACACAATCTCTGTCTAAGCAAGGAATGAATAGGCCCAGAGGACTGGGAGACACAATAGTGCATGGCTCATGGCATTCTCTTTTTCACAAAGCAAAATTATTTTTTTTAAAGATTTATTTATTTACTTCAAAGGCAGAGTTACAGAGAAAGGAGGGGAGAGAGAGTGAGCAAGCAAGTGCATATACTTCCGTCCACTGGCTCACTCCCCAGATGGCTCCAACAGTTAGGGCTGGGCCAGGCCAAAGCCAGGAATCAGGAAGTCCAGCTGGGTCTCCCACACCGGTGCTGCTTTGCTAGGTGCATTAGCAGGCAGCTGGATCAGAAGAGGAACGGCCAGGACTCGAATTGGTACTCATACGGTACTCATACGTCGCAGGCGGCAGCTGTTGCTGTGCCACGATGCCAGCCCCACAAAGCAAAATAATTTTTCACTTTTCAGACCAGGAGAACTTTCGTCTCAGGTTTACTTTCAAGTTAAGGATACTTAGGACCTAATTATTTGTCTGCCTACTTCCCATCACAAATCCTACTGCAACCAGACAGGTGGGCTGGCACTGGGAGCAAGGTGAGAGCGTGCAGTTTGGAAAGAGGTCCAACATAGTTAGAAGCCACTGAGAGAGAACAACTGCTTCCACGCAGGCCGGGCATCCATCCCTGTGCTGGGGAAGGAGAGTAGAAATGATGGAAATGAGGAAGAGAAAGTACGAGAAAACAAGGCAGGCAGCAGTTAGCGTTCAAGTGGACGTTGGAAGGAACTCCATTTTGTCATCTGGTAGATTTCAAGCTCAAGGATAAAAGTCTTTGAGTTGAGAGCCATGTCTGGTGTTCCAAGTACCTCTAGGGACAGCCATTTTCAGGCAAAGGTAGCTCATAACACAATATTAACATCACAGGCTGCTTGCCCAAACTTATTTTCATTTGTGTTATTGGTTTGAAAATTCCCCTGTGTCGCTATGGATCCTTGATCCATAGTGTTTTGGCACACGGCCTTGCAAACTGAAATGCTGAGTCGGTGTTGTCCTCTCACTATTTTTCTTAACTTGGGAGAGGCCCAAGGAAATCTAGATTGCTATAGGAGAAGTGATAAAACCTTTAGTCCTACTCCTCCATGGACTGAGCTCCCGGGGGGGGGGGGGGAGTATTGGGGAGCTGGAGAGTTTTCAGTTGAAACTCAAGAACAATGATTATGCAAAAGACTCCATGATACATCCACGCATCTGTGTTTTTGCAGGAGAGTTACGGAAAATGGCTAGTTTTAATCACATATCAATTTGGGCAATTGCCAATGGGGACTTCTAAAAGTGATAGTGATAGTTATTGGTATAATGTTTTTCCAATCACCTTGACAGTTGAGACTTGTTTTATTTTCTCCAGCTGAGAAATCAGGTATATGATCTTGCGCATCTCTCATCCACAGGCAGGAACTGAGGACTTGCCTTAGGCCACAGAGCTAGATGGTCGGAGACAAGGCTAGGAGGCTGATCTATGTGAACTTCACTTCTGTATTCAATTCTACTTCCTGCTCACTCTGAATATCCCATAGTGGGAAAGAAAAAGCCATCTATGAGCTCCCAAGGCAAGATCCCAATCATGATAACATGTTCAAGTGTATCACCTTCAGCAAGGCTGGAAACATACAAGAACCCCCCCCCCCCACCGGGAGACTCCACTGCAGCTCAGACGGGGGCCTCAGAGCCTCCTGAAATGCACCCATCATGCACTGCTTAACAGCGAGGCAGGGGCAAGAGGTGGCCAGTGGTCCCCTGAAGTCTTTTTGTCAGAACTTACCTCTAGCCTGTTCTCACTGCAGGGCTGTGTGGGTTTCTGGTTGTGCACTGCTCCCTGCGTTTCTTATGGGGAGTCATCTTCTGCTTCCATCCACCATTCTGTGAAATGTTGGCGAGGATATAAGGCCCCGTGCGCACTTTCCCTGTGGAGACTGGGGGGATGGGCTCCTTCTCTAGCTGCCTTCTTGACATGAGCAGGGCCAAGAAGAAGGGCGATCAGATTCTCTTTCTTGGCACCTTGAGTGGAGGTTGCCCAAGTATATGGTTTGTTTCCAGCTTCCTATGTCTTAAGCCTCTAAAGACAGGAGACTGCTTGGAGAAGAGAGAGCTTTCTGATTTCACCATACTTCCCAGGTTACTCTGACAAGAGCCCACGTTGTGTTTCCTAGAGATCTTTTAGTTACTGGGGCCTTTTCTTGGCTTCATGGAAGAGGGCAGTGGTACTGGAACTTGGAGGATACGGAAGGATTTCTGGCTGGTTGGGATGGCCTGAATAAAGGCAGGGAGGTGGGAAAGCAAAGTCTAGTTTAGTGTACAACGTTTGTGTAGGAAGGGAGTCGGTAATAATGTTGATGCCTCAGATTGACCTAAGTCTTTGGAAGGTCCTGAATAGAAAGTTAAGGGTCTGAGATGCAGGGCACAGGTAGAGAGACCTCCACAGTCAGACCAGTAGGACACTGCGTCCTGCTGTACTACCCTCACTCCTGAGACCCTCCCGGCAGGATTTCCTTCTTAGCTGAGCTTTAAGAACCAAGTTGCAGCTCCATGGATAAACACTTTTTGGTAGAAAGAATAGACTATATTTTCCTGTTTCCACAATGGGAGGCCAGGAAAAGCTTTGTAGTTACTGCTGCTGGTGGTCACCCTGTAAAGTTTCTCCATTAATGCTATCCCTTCCCTCTTCCCACCCCCAACACTGATGACCAAGTCTTGCTAATTCTACTTGGCAAATACCTCTCTGATTGTTGTCACCCCTCACTAAGCCGTGAGCTGTATCAGTCCTCCTCATACCTACCTTGGAGTAGGCCCTTGGGCATCTAACTGATCTGACTCCAGCTGTGCTGCTCCTCCCACAACGAATTCAAGATCCATCCACACAATCTGCTAAATGACTCTCCCTAGAGCTCAATTCAGTGACTCATGCACTATTCTTAATGTCTGACCACTGCCTATCCAGTCTCCCTATTTTGGCGTGGAAAACGCATTGTGGTGCCATTGCTGTTTCCCCATTCTTTCTCCAGTCTCTCCTTGCATCCTGCCTCCATGATTTTATGCGCGCTGTCTTTTCTGCCTGTATTGCCCTCTTTCAGTCTTGGGCTTTACTGAAGAACTGGTTTCCAGGAACTGCTTCAATGCCACAGTAGGCACAATGCTTGGCATATAATAATGGCTCGTTGTTGAACTGGATCTCAGCAAAATCTCTCTGCCTTCCTCTTGGCCCCAGTTAGTCCTCTCTTTGGGTTCCCAGAGTTCTTTCTATGCACGCATCTCTTCTGTAGCATCTCATACTGTATATAACCTCTCGTGACCTCAGCACAGCAGGTTTCTGAGGTATATGTTCTACCCTGGCTCTCAAAGTCCCTGCAAGGCAACCCCTGTGGAAATGGGCTTGATTGGTTTGTCCCTTTTCCCATCCCAGTTTCCCATTTCATGACCAATGTTTTCTGGAGCCACTTCTCAAATGAACTCACAGGTGTACTTCTACAGCCCAGCATCTATGTGACCAGGCAGCTTTTTTTTAAAAAAAAAAAAAAAAAGATTTTATTTATTTGAGAGGTGGAGTTACAGAGAGAGGGAGAAACAGAGAGAAAGGTCTTCCACCCACTGGTTTACTCCCCAGATGACCACAATGGCTGGAACTGGGCCGATCTGAAGCCAGGAGCCAGGAGCTTCCTCCAGGTCTCCCACGTGGGTGCAGGGGCCTGAGCATGCGGGCCATCTTCTACTGCCTTCCCAGGCCACAGCAGGGAGCTGGATGGGAAGCAGAGCAGCTTTTGCATCCGTAGCTCACTAGCAGCTTCATTGCGCCTCTGTTCAAATTTCTGAGAAATTGGCTAAGCTCGTCTCTAAGTCATGCTGCGTTCAGAGGCAGCCAGTGTGTGCGTGGATGGCCAGCTTAAGTCAGATAACCACCCCATTCCAATCGTCTCTGGCCGGAGGAGAGAGTCCTGAGGTTACCTGCTCAGTTCACACGACTCAGCGCGGGGAGGCGCCTGGGGAATCATGCGGAATTCATCATCACACAGGTGGCCGCTTGAGAAACTCAACAGTTTGTTATAAACAGACTGGAAATCGAGTACTTTCAAGTACTAGGGTACTGCAAAACATTTGTGGAAATGATTCAAAAGATAAGTTTAATTTAACGCCAAAAGATTTTTAAATCCATGCAGTTTTTCCGTAATATGTGTTTTCCAGGAACTTTTTGAAGACTTCCTGTGATTTCAAAAATTTTTACAATAAAATCACATGTCTTTTAATTCTGCTAACTTGAATTTCTGCTAACTTTTTGAAGTAACTTGTACTTTCATGGGTTACATGCAAAAGAGTCAGACATATGAATTAAATTTCCATTGAAGGAGCCAGTGTTTGGTGTAGTGCTTTTATTTTTTTTTAAGATTTATTTATTTATTTGAAAGAGTTAACACACAGAGAGATGGGGCAGTGGGGATGGAGAGTGAGAGGTCTTCCATCTGCTGGTTTACTCCCCAGTTGGTTGCAATGGCCGGAGCTACGCCAATCTGAAGCCAGGAGCCAGGAGCTTTATCTGGGTCTCCCACGTGGATACAAGGGCCCAAGCACTTGGGCCATCTTCCACTACTTTCTCAGGCCACAGCTGAGAGCTGGATTGGAAGAGGAGCTGCTGGGTCTCGAACTGGCGCCCATATGGGACGCTGGAGCTTCAAGCCAGAGCGTTAACCTGCTGTGCCACAGCACCCCTCCCCCCCCCCATTTATTTATTTGAAAGGCAGAGTTACAGAGAGGCAGAGGCAGAGAAAGAGGGAAAGAGAGATCTTTCATCCACTGGTTCAATCCCTAAATGGCCACGATGGCCAGAGCTGGGGCAGTGCGAAGCCAGGAGCCAGAAGCTTCTCCCTGGTCTATCACATGAGTACAGAGGCCCAAGAACTTGGACCATCTTCTGCTGCTTTCCCAGGGCCATAGCAGAGAGCTGGATCAGAAGTGGAGCAGCTGAGTCTCGAACCAACACCCATATGGGATGACAGCACCGCAGGCAGTGGCTTTACCCCTATGCTACATCGCTGGCCCCTGGCTGAGTGCTTAAGATGCCTGTTGAGATGCCCATATTCCATATATAAGCGCCGAGTCCTGGAAATCCAGTCCTGACTCTGCTCCTGAATTTAGCTACCTGCTAATGTACATCTTGGGATGTGATGACTTAAGTACTTTAAATAAAAATTTGTAAAAATTTCCATCGAAATACACACTTGGGTTTGAAAATTAATAGGATATATGTTTGATAAGGGATTTCTTTCCCTTTCTTTTTGGAATTTTATTTATTTGAAAGACATGATGTGTATGTTGGGAAGAGAGAGACAGAACCAGAGAGAGAGAGAAAGAGAGAGAAGAAGAGAGAGAGAGAATCTTCCTTCTGCTTGGTTCATTCTCTAGATGCCTGTAAGAGCCAGGGCTGAGCCAGGCAGAAGCCAGGAACCAGGAACTCCATCCGGGTCTCCTACATTGTAGTCAGGAACCCAAGTCCTAGACTGTCATCTCCCTCTCACGTGTATTATGGAAGGCTGAGTTGAACGTGGAGAGGCCAGGACTTGCATCGGGCACACTGATATGGGACACAGGTGTCTCAAGTGTCAGCTTAGCCCAGTGCTCTGCAACACCTGCCTCTCGTCCCTTGCTTTTTGCCCAGGTAATTATTTGGAAAAATAACTTGGACCACGTGGCAGACACATTATGCTGAATATTTAACACAATCGTGTAGACTCTGGGAGGTCCCACTAGGTAGGCACCACCATCATTCCTCATTTACATGTTAGAAACTGGAATTTAGACAGCTAGGAAGTGGCAGAGCCAATGTTTGAGCTCCTTCTTCTGTGCTCAGTAGGTGATCTTACCGTCTCTGTGAGGAGGCATCCCTAAGAACCTCCACACTGAAAGGGGGTTCTAATACCACCCCCTCATTTTACAAAGGAAGAAACTCAGGCCCAGAGAGGCCAAGGATCAAGTTAGCTGATGGGACTTGAGGCGGGCTTAGACAGACAGTTGTCAATCAGAAGGATTAATCAGGTGGCTTCTAGAGTGTGAAGTGTATACAGATGCAAAGGAGAGCCCATTAGTTATCTCAGAAACATCTAGAACTTGAGTTCTAGTGATGGGATCATTTATAGGTGAGACAAGATCATAAGGGCAGTATTTGTTCACTGTCAAGCTGGTGAGACTATTGGGTACCAAGGATGATCTGAGAGCCACTGAGTGGCCCACCAGCCTCTGAATCTCTATCCTACTCCTGCCCTGCTCTCCGACATTTCCAGCAACGTCCTTCCTCCTTTGTGGCACGTGGCCGTGCTGGGGGTACGTCTCAGGGAAGATGTGCTGCAAGAGAAAGAGAGTTTACACTCCAGAAGTGAAGGAACTTGAGGACTCTGTCAGCCTCCAAAGTCTGTTCTGAAGGACAGAAATGTGCTTTCTGTCCCTGGACAGGAAGCAGGATGAGAAGCCATAGAGCTGCTGCAGCCCCGGGGTCAGACCCAGAGCCACACAGACTGTGACATAGTTAGAGTTCTTTCGTCTGAAAGCAAGAAACCCCCACAAACTAGCCTGTGCCCAATTGGAGGACTTTTTTGAAGACACGGGGCTTATGCAACCCCACAAAAGGAGATGCAGCTGAGCCCTGAACCAGGAAGGCATCAGGTGCTAGGCAGCTGCTCTCCCAGACTGCCTTGCTCCAGGCTTGCATGTCTCATGTGGCTGCTTCTCTTGTGTTTCTGCAGACCAGTTTTCTGCTTCCAAACAAACTTGGTAGAAGATGGCCACTCCCATGACACTTGGAATGGTTCCACATTGAGAGACTAATGACAGACCCTATCCTAGTTCTAAATTCCTGGGAGAGATAACATATAATGGATCCAGCTTGAGTTTTCTGTAAACTTTCAGTCCATTTCACTGCAGTTGGGCAGTCTGGACCTCTTCATGACCACAATTGTGTGCACCTGCTCCTGTGGCTGGAGGCAGGTAGCATGAAGTGGGAAGAAACCCCCACAGCTATGACACATTCAAGAATGTTGCAGGGACTGACTATTATTCCCCAATATCTCATCTCCCCTTTTGTGAAAGGACTGGAACCTGCTGACTTCAGTGAAATGCATGTCCTCCCCAAGGAACACTGTACCTACTCCCTATGTTTCCCTGGCTGTTAGGTCAGGTCATGTGGCCTCGCTCTGTTACAGGATACAGAGATGAGCTGCATTACTTCCAGGGAGGGGTCCTTGTGGGAAGGGGTCATGCCACATTCCTCCCTTTACTGGAACGTGGACACGGTGTCTGGAGATGAGGTAGCCATCCTGAACCACACAAGGGAAGCCAGGCGTGGGGGATGGCAGAGCAAACTGTTGATGGAATCCAAGAATCTGCTGAACATGGGCCACTGTTTCAGCCCTGGACTGCTCATGCAGACTTCCCTCTGCCAGATAAATTATCGTCTGTCTTGTTTGTGCCTTTGTTTTTTTGAGTTTTCTATCATTCTCAGCACAAAATAGTCATTTCTACTAGAGGTATACTGAGAAGCAACCCTGAGGATATTCTCTCTCTTCCCCTTTTATGGTCAAGTGCAATTGTGCGCGTGCACACACATGCACACACTAGTTGCCAGAGAGCAAGGGTGGAGGAAACATTTTTCTGGCCTGCCTAACCCCTGGACTACCTCTTGTCTGCTACCTCTGCATCCTGGTGGGCATTTGACATTCATTGAGGGGTGAGTTAGGGGAGATAATCAGAATTTCTAGGGGGATTTCCTGCTAATGGACAGATTCTTTCTCCTGCTAATGATAGCAGAGCTTCTAGAGAGAACCCTTTGTTCTTTGTTCTCAAGGAGACAAATTATTATTTCTCTCCTCTGAAGAAGTTTCTCATATGATGGGTGAAATATCACAAATAATTAGGCCAAATAGCAATGCAAGTCCCACTAGAAATAATGCATCCATTATTTCATTTTATCCTCGTCGTTAGAGCTTCTGCCTGATTTAAGTTGGTGTAAAGATAGCTGTGGGTATTCCCTGCCTGCGAACTCTAATCACGCTCTTTATTGAATATTTACCATTTCTTATTTGATTCTTCTTCTCTTGATCCGTTGTTTCACAATTAAAAAGTTCTGCTGCTATTTTGAGCTCACATAAAGTCTCTGTAGCTCCATAGAAGCCTTGTGGTTGGGCTTCCTTTGTGTCTTGGGGAGGCTTCTGAGAAAATGGAAAATGTGTTGTGGTGACCGTGTGTCTAGCAGTGTAAGTACAGAAAGGGCTTCCCAAAGAGTCACCCGTGGTCTGAGTGAGTCAACTGAGCCACCAGATACCCGGACAGAAGACCAGCATCAGGACCCCTGGGACCAGTGTCTGTTTCCATTGCGGCCAGGTGTGATTGGCCAACAGAGGTAGGGGTATATGGCCAGCAATTGGCCTGCAACAAATGTTTTTACTTACCTATGGGTTGAAGAAAGGAAAGTTTTAAAATATCCTGCTGTCATTAGAGATAAAGTGCTGATTAAATTAATTAATAGCAGAGGTATATAAAGTCTAGCCAAGATTTGAGCTTTAGTTCTAAACTCTGAGTTGCGGCTTCTAAGGGAAGCCTTGTGATGGCATCAACTAACGAAGGAGTAAAAAGTGAGTCCCTACTAAGTGCTCAGTTCAGCCCTGTGCCAGATGTCACGAGTCAGATGGGAACAGTGACGTATTTTCAGCCTCTGGAAACATTCTAATCCAGTCTCAATAAGGCGAATAATAACAAAGATACGCAAAGATATGAGATACTCATAAATACTGAGCGTGGTTTCATAAGCTTGGACATCGCTTACCTGGTGGGGAACCAGCTAAAAGTAAGCTAATAGGGTGGAGGTGAGAGACATGGTCAAGAACTTCTTAGAGGTGTTGGGTCTTATTTCTAGTCATCTTTGTAGATTCCAGATGAATATAATAAGTGAGATAATATGACAAGCATAAGTATGTTTTGGTCCATTTTCTGTTGCTTTAGCAGAATATCCGAGATTGGGTAATTTATAAAGAATACAGGTTCATTCAGCACACGGCCCTGGAGGCTAGGAAGTCCCAAATCAGGGTGCCAAGGGCTGGCAAGGGTTTTCCTGCACCATAACCTGGTGGAGAGCAGCCCACGGTGAGATGGAACAGGTGTGCTGGCTCAGGTCTCTCCCTCTTCTTCTAAAGTCCCTAATGCCATCATGGAAGCCCCACCCTCAGGACCTCATGGAATCCTTAATATTATCCAAAGACTCCACCTCCAAATATCATTAACATGTGAGCTTGGGATTAAGTCTCCCATATGCAAGCTCTTGGGCAATGCCATCAAACCAAGAAATAATATAATACAAAATAGTAAATATAACAGTGGTAGCACACTGAAGTCAGACATATGTGTTACCTGTGCCTATACCCTTGGCCAGGTTACTCAGTTTCTATTCTGAGAGTACTAATAGTAACAGAACCAACATCCTAGGATTGTAAAAGATTAAATGAGATAATATATTTGTAATGCCTGATTCACAGAAGTGCCATTGGATATTAGCATGATAGTAAGAACAAGTCTAAGGTGAAAGTTTGTAGCACACATACATTCAACTAATCAGGTCACTCAACAACTGTTTACTGAGTATCTACTTTTGAGCAGGTCCCAAGGATATGGTGATGAATGCAAATTAATGGTGATTCGCTCTCAGTAAACCCATACCATCAAAAGATAGGCACCTGTCAGCTACAATGATGAAATGGATTCATGAGAATAAATAGAAAAGAACTAGTTTTGTGACAGCCAAAGGCAAAAGAACCTGGCTGAAACTGGGGTCCAAGATTGTTTTCCAGAGGAAAAAGGGTAGGGGTGTGAAAAGAAGAGGAGTGGAGTGAGGCAGTTGCAAAGCCACAGAGACAGACAGAGGGAGAAGAGCAGGTGCAAAGGTGGGGCACATTCAAGGGAGGAGGAGGAGGAAGGAGGAGGAGCATCACAGCTGGAGATGGGAAGGAGTGTCCAAAGAACAGTCAAGGTTGGGAGGCGAGCAGAAAGAGAGTTGAAGCTAGTGATGCAGGTGGGAGGGAAGACATCCAAAGCCATGTGGCCCTGGAACACCTGTTAGGTGTTTTGATCTTAATCTTTTAGTAGGAGGTGACACAACTGACTTGAACGTCAAGAAGTCCATCTAGAGACATCTGTCAAAGGTCATCACAGCTCTGCCTCTCAGCTCATTATCTGAACCACTCACCTGGATCCAAGTCACACTGAATTATGCGAAAGCTGTCCCTCCTGTTTGTGTCTCATCTTCCCAAGGAGAACATGAACTCTCCAGGGGCCAGAAATAGACCCTCCATGTGACTCCATGTGACTCTGCTTAGGCAGATGATATGCTCAGGTGTGAGACAAGCCAAGGATAAGGCAGTGGCTCATGTTCAAAGGTAAAGCCAACTCGACTTTATAAACTTGTTTAAAATAGTGGGGTGACTGTTTCTTCCTAATTATTGCATAATACCTAAGATAAACATCCAGAATAAAATTTCTCCCAATTATTATTTTTAAAGTTTAAGTCAAAAAATAATTCCATCCCACCCTTTCCACACACCTTGGTCATCATCCTTCATCATCTCCTTGGCCTCTTTTGAGTCATGGACTCAGCTCTCCCTTGTGTGTCATCTTCTAAACTGCTCAAGACGAGGTATTCTGAGTCCATGGAAGATGCTGTCACTGGAAATTTTATTCAAAGCTCCAAGAGCTTTCTTTCATTTGCCCAAAGGTAGATATGTATGGTTCTACAAGGTCACCACTCACAATGTGCTTTTTTTGTTTTAAAGTGAACTTTAAAAGACTAGCTTAAAATACCTCTAACATTTTCAACAATGAAGTCATACCTTCAGAAATAACCAAATCTGTAAATATTTTGCCTCTTTTTTTTTCTTCTCTATTTTATCAGGGGACATCTACACGCTTCCAGCCCCATCTCCCTGCTACTATCAACCATTGAGGTCTCTTCAGGCTAATGTCTTTCTCCAAACACTTCCCTCATGTTTGGAACAAAGTAACTGGGAAAGTGTCAGGAATGAGATATGTGAGGGCTCATACTCCATAGAACAGCTCATGGGGAGAAACTTCACCTTACAATCAGCTGTGTATTTTAAGTGGTTGTTAGATGAGTCTATTTATCTCACTTTCGGTCATGGCTCAAGGGACATAAGATAACGTGGATCTTTTGCTGGGAAAAGTATTGTGCAACTTTTAAGAATATATTTCATTTCATCTAGGCCAGTGTTTCTCAGTAGAGGGGTGATTTTTGTCCCCCAGGAAATACTTGGCAGTGTCTGGAGATATTGTGGCTGTTCACAACGAGGGAAAGGATTGCCGTTGGTTAGAAGCCAAGATGTTGCTAAACATCATGCAAGGAACAGGGAAGCCCCGACAGCAAAGACTTCTCAGGCCCAGATGTCAGGACAGCAAGGTTAAGAACCCTGGCTTGAGCTGATCAAGGACAATGGTGGCTCACCAGGGATCCTATCTCTGAGTCCCTTATTCTCTCCTTTCACAGAGGCTCAAAGCACTGTCTTCCCTCTTTCTTGAAACTGAACTGTTGGCCAGCACCATGCCTCAATAGGCTAATCCTCCACCTGCGGCACCGGCACACCGGGTTCTAGTCCCGGTCGGGGCACTGGATTCTGTCCCAGTTGCGCCTCTTCCAGGCCAGCTCTCTGCTGTGGCCTGGGAGTGCAGTGGAGGATGGCCCAAGTGCTTGGGCCCTGCACCCCATGAGAGATCAGGAGAAGCACCTGGCTCCTGGCTTTGGATCAGTGCGGTGTGCCGGCTGTAGTGGCCATTTGGGGAGGTGAACCAATGGAAAAGGAAGACCTTTCTCTCTGTCTCTCTCTCTCTCACTGTCCACTCTGCCAGAAAGAAAGAAAGAAAGAAAGAGAGAGAGAGAGAGAAAGAAAGAAAGAAAGAAACTGAACTGTTGAAGACAGTCCTTCTGCTCTGCCACCAATGTTTTGTTGTCCCAAATTCCCAAGTCTCTATCTGTTGAAATGAATGGGTGAAAGGAATGACTGAATTCTGAATCAAGGGTGTCAGTGCACCCCATCTGACTGTTTGCTGAGAGAGGGCTGTGTAGGAGTGGTTCTAGTCCTCACCTCACTCTTCCAAGACCAACCACAGGGTTCATTATTCCAGAGGTGGGGCCAGTGTCAGGTTCAAGGGCATGGACTCAAGCAGAGTTGGTTAGGGCATGAACTCTGGAGTCAGGGGTGAATCAGCTGTGCGACTCGTGAGCTGGGCAGTCGTGGGGAAGGTGCTAACTTCTCTGGGCCTCCACTTGCTCATTTGTACAAAAACAGTGATGATAACTGTACCTGCCTCACAGGAGTGTTAAGAAGATTGCTTGAGGAAATGTAAGAGTTTAGCACAGACCTGGCATGTGATAAGTACTCAATAGTGCTCACCACTAGAATTCCAGTATTAACACTTTTGGAGATCATGGCCCTTGAGAAAGTAATCAAAATCAGACTTTTCCTCCCCAAAATGGCACACACATGCATTCAAAGTCCAGGAGCCATTTTTTTTTTTTTCCTGAATCTCCACCATGAAAGTTTTGCCATTCCTGGGTCTTTCTTGTATCCTCTCATGGAATTCTCCGTCCTCTGAAATCCTTCAGCTCATATTGACAATGCCATTCAAGTTCTCCCTCAACTTTATTCCGCCTCGTGTTATTGATGGACAGTTTGTGCTTACGGGTGTGTGTCGGTCTCATAGCCAGGTCATAAGCTTCGTGAGACAGGGACTGTCCGTAGTGCTTCTTCATCATCTTTTGTAATAATGGGATTGTGTATTGGTCTATGGTTCTAGGTCAAGTGGGCTACAATGAGTTTCACCTGGGGAAGATTTCTAAGTCACTTCTCAAAGTTCCCAGGAATATATATTCCTTAAAGTTTACCAGTTTATGGTGATCTCGGCCAATTTAGAGAAGCATTGTTGTTACAGGAAGCCATCACACACACATCGTGGTGATTAGGAGACAGCTGCGTACCTTACTAGATGTCAGGCACCGTGGCAGGTGCTTTCTAGCCTTGGATTCCTGACAGCCCCACAGCGCGCTGAGGCAGGGATCATCCTAGCTTTTGCGCATTGAGAAGCCGCGGCACAGAGAAGTTCAGTACCTGGAAGCAGCAGGGCTGACGAAGAGTTCAGCCTTGCTGCCTTGACGTGGACGAGTGCTGAGACCCTGTGATTGCCGTCTCAGTAACTCTCCAGCTGTGCTGTGATCGCACTGGGCAATGCACCGCATCTCCTGAGATCCTTCCAGTGTGTTGGCTACTGAGAGTTTTTAATTTCTCTGTTCAAAGTTTCACCTGACAGCAGGACTTTCAAGTGGATGTGAACAGAAAAGGTGAGGAGGGCACGTAGGGAAAGAAGGCTCACAACCCCACAGCCCACCTCCCTTGAAAGGTGAGCCAAGGAGATGCCCTGCCAACCATTTTGCAGGAATCCTCTCACCGTGGGCTATTTTGGTTGCTGCTAACTGACAATCAGCAAGCGATGGCTGTTTGACCAGTGCTTCGAACTGGCTGGGAAATGATCAAAAGGGCATTTAAAGCACTTCTTTCTATACTTCCCGGAGTCTCAAGAGGCATAGCTTCATGCTCAATGGGTCAAGCCTCTGCTTGCCTCGCTGGTACCCTGTATCAGTGCACCGGCTCTAGTCTTGGCTGCTCTGCTTCCCATCCAGCTCACTGCTAATGCATGTAGAAAAGCAGCAGAAGATGGTCCGTGTGCTTGGGTCCCTGCTGCCTGTACAGGGAACCTGGATGGAGTTTTGGGCTGCTGACTTCCAGCTGCTGGGCCCATTTGGGGAGTGAACCATTGGATAGTCTGCCTTTCAAATAAATACATAAATCTTTTAAAAATGTAATGGTGAACCCAAGTCCTCCCCACTCTGAGTCACAGAGAATGCACAACCTGCCGCAAGAAAGGTTGGAGTGCTGCTCTCCAAGTGCGGCTGCATCTGGCGGCAGGTGTAACAGGTGCCTGCTTCCAGGTTGGCCTGTGGGAGCTCGTGGCCACACCCTTGCTGGTGAGCCGGTGAGCTGGTGAGCCGGTGAGCTGTTGGTGAGTGGGGAGGTGGACCGACCATCCGTCTTGAGTTAACCCCTTTCGCTTTAACATCCGTCTCAGACAGACTGAACACGCTGTTGGCAAAAACTGCCTTTCCTTTTCCAATGTGACCCTAATCGACACTGATCTTTTTGTGATTTTTAATAAAACCTCAGATGCAGAATTTTAGGGGCACGAGACTCTTAAAAAGTCATTCTTTGCCTTGGAAAATTGTGTATGTTAAGGATCATGGGGAAAATTTTTAACAATAATGGTCAAGTGGAAAGTGAAGGTGCAAAAGAGAATTCTACGAATCCACTGTGCTGCTTCTCTGAGTGACTTCGCTTCCTGCAAAGGCCTTCGTACGATGTGCTTCCTGAAGAGAGCAAACCCCCGGGAAGGTGTCTGCCTGTGAATGCCCCAGGAGCGGTGGAGGAAGGCACCCCAAAGGCTCTCTGGGACCATGCACTGTTGAATACCTTTGGTTTGTTTTTTATCATCCGCTCTGCTTTCTCCCCCTCCTCTCTCCTCCCTCCCTCACTTCACTTCTGTCAACATACTCTTTGGAGTTTCACAGACCTGTTTCGCTGCAACTGTGTAAAATCAAAGCAACTGAAAGAGAAACTCAGATTCCTTTATAACCTCCAAATGAGAACGGGTTGAACAACGAGACAAACGCGAGAGGCACAATGAGCTAAACACGGGTGCGTCCTGCGCAGGGAGGGCAGTGCACCTGACATTTGGCTAGAAAGCAGCTTTGTAACTCATGCAGATATTGGGAGGCAGATTCCTCTGTGCAGCCTGGAAATATTTAGCTTTGCTGCATCCGAGGGCATAAATTGACATTGATTCCACGAACAGCTCTTGCTATAGAAAAGGAGGGTGGCTTGAAGCAGTACTGAGGTCTGCCCAAGAATCCCTTCCGCGACTCCCTCACCTGCCAGCCTTGAGACTCCTCTAAAATCCCGCATTTCCACTAGAATCCTGGAAAGCTCGGTCATTACCAGGATGTAATGACAGGTCAGTTAATTAATGGTGCACATTCAAAAAAGGGAGTGAGACAAACAAGGCAACTAATTTTGATAATGAACAGATTCGAAGTGAGCAGATGACAGTGTCTTCTGTATACAGTTCCACACCAGCCGTGTTTTTGTTTGGATTCTGTGTTAATTTTAGAAACTGTAAAACACAACACACCAAATTGGTTGATTGAAAAAGTGTTACTTCCCAGAGGCTAACAATCTGTTGTCTCCTGTGAGAGGCAGGAGCTTGCAACATGAGTGCCTGCTCAGTTGTAGACAAGCAGCTTTGTGGAAATCAGGGGACTGAGACAGTCGCCCAGGTAGCCCAGTGCCTTGCTTAGCGGGAGACTTCAAGTGCACTGTCTGTCTGTCTGTGTATTCCCCATTCCTGCGTTCGTCCTTCTGTTTATTGTATAATTGGCTCGATTGTCTTTGCCAGTGCAGACTGGGGCTATATTTTGATCTGGAACATTACCTTGCTAGTTAACGTTATAGAGAATCTTCTCCCTAAAGACTTGTCAAGGAAGGTTGCCATTTCCAACAATCCACAAATATTTATTCCTGAAGGGCTATTGAATTTTTATGGATGTTTTAAACCCAACAGCATCTAGTTTCTGGGTTTTTTAAGGAAGGAAGAAGGAAGCAAGAAAAGACAGAAGGAAGAAAGATTGGTGTGTGATTGTAAGTTTAGATAAATGCTGAAGAGATGCTTAGCCTTCCTTTAAATGAGAAATGCTGGCTGCTAAGTTGTTGGATTTTAAATCATATGATAAAATGGTATGTAAAGAGGCTATATACAACAAAGACACACGTATCTGCCCTCCTGGGATTTCTGTTTCGAAGTAGAAAAGGTTATTTTAACAGAGCATGATATAATAACAAATGCCGTAGCTAATTTATTATGAAATTA
Organism: Oryctolagus cuniculus; assembly: GCF_964237555.1. NCBI lineage: Eukaryota > Metazoa > Chordata > Mammalia > Lagomorpha > Leporidae > Oryctolagus > Oryctolagus cuniculus. The sequence goes on along the minus strand of NC_091446.1, from coordinate 16,886,247 downwards.
TCAATGGTAATTTTTAAATCACATTTTATGAAAGTTGACAGTGAACGTGATTTTATATATATGCCAGTTTCTTACAGTCAGTCTTCCTACAGTTAACTGTTCATTCATAAAAACTCAGAACATGGACTATACTCAGAGGTAATAGAGTTTCATGAGAATTAAAACAAGCCCCTGTTTTTATTTGGTAGGGGGAGCTTTGGCTGGACAGAAACATTTGCCCAGAATATCTGTGAGATGTTTCAGATAAACATTCAGAATTAGCTCTTGGCTATGCAAGTGAGCCAGGAAAAAAGGAAAAAAAGATGGGGGGAAAAAAACCCCGACTCAGCCCAGACCCCTGTGGCGAGTGGAAGGGCTCTGGAACACCTCGTGGGTTGGGCTTCTCGTTGTTCTGCTGGGTTGTTCGCTAGTTGTGTGATTTGTTGTATCCATGAGTGCTTCTGCATGGTAAGGCTCTCTTCCTTGTTGCAAAGATAAATAAACAGAAATGCAGACATTCTGGGGCGGATTCATTTCCTTCTCCCTTATTAGAATCTACTTGGGCCCCCACCCGCACCCCCTTGTCAAGCCTTTCTGTTTTCTGCTATCTCTTTAAAGAAACAAAAACAAAAACAAAAACACCACAGCCATTAGAAGCAACCAGCCGCACACCTTGTGCTGGGCGTCCGTCCTGGCGAATGTTTTCAGAAATGCGACACAACTTTTCCTTTCGCCTTAATGAGCCTTGAGGAGGCCCAGCTATCAGGCCATTGGTAATGAGGAGGAGGCATGGTTTTGATTTACTATTGCAGTTTTAAACAGATCAAGAGTCCAGCGCAATTGTTTTGTTCTCATTCTTCTATCCATTTTTCCTCAGTTCACTGACTTCTCAAAGAAAGACCTTCCCTAAGTAGTTGGCAGGTTCCCAGCGTGATAAGGCAAAGTAGCCAGAAACTTGTGTTGTTGTTTTCTTTGTCCTGGTTTCCCTCTGCTTGAGGACTCCGAGGCCCGAGGAACTCCTTGGAGTAGACTTGGCAAGTGTGGACCTTTATCAATGAAACACAAATCAAAAGCCTCATCGCACTGGCTCCTTGAGGTTCTTAAGCAGAGGAATGTTCTGATCACTGAAGCTGTGTCAGGCTAGAAATTAGAAAGTCATAAAAAATATCGCACTCTCCCTGGTGGGTCGTACATTTAATTGGCTCCCCAGCAGGAGTCCAGCTCCAAGTCAGAAATGCTTACCCTGCTTTGGAAGGACCGCATGCTAATACTACCAAAGAAGTAAGAAAGCAGGCAAAGGCAGCGGAGAAACCAGGGGCCAGAAATCCGTGGCACAGCGCTAGAAAGAATAAAAGAGACAGGAAGGAGCGTGAACTCTGAATCTCTTTCAACATGGAAATTTGCGCACACCACCCCAGACCAGGCAAGTTTATGCGCTGAGGTCAGCTTGGACCAACATCCCGGTTCAGGACTGAAGTTATCCCTCAGATGAAATCCTGGCTGCAGGAAGCACTTCGGGAGAAAATGGACTACGCTCACACATCGCCGGCTGTTTGGGATTTGTCTTAAAGACTGGCCAGAGCCTCACTTGGCCAGAGCTCAGCATTCCAGGCGGCGGCCGGTCCCAGGCTCGCGGAGTTTGGATGCGGAGCCCTCGGGAAGTGCGGTGTTGTTCAGGACTGCTTGGACCACAGAGCCTGGTGCTCTACTGCCACCTTCTGTCCCAGCTGTTGTGGCAGGAGGCGGCTCGGCTCCCGGCCATCCAGAAAACCCGTGACCTCTCCTCTCTGCCTTTCAGGCGTAGGTCTCAGGAAACCTACACGCTCCCAAGGTAGAAATGTCCTCCCCACCGTGCACCTGCACACTCAAGGCCGTGGCCTTTGAGCCTTTGAGATGGTTTCTCCCAGAACCAGCATTAGTGCATTTGTTTGCCGAAGCTCTCTAAGCCCCTGCCCCTCTACCTTCCAGAAGTTTCCATAGGTAGAGAGATCTGGGGCGGGGGTGGAAAGCTGAAGGCTTTCTGTTCTTAATCGTCAGCACACTCTGTCCGTATCATTGCCAGAGACAAATGGGATGGCGTGCAGGAGAGGGAAAGTAAGATTGAATAGCAGGAAGGGAGCCCTGACAGCAAGATCTATTGCCCCATGGAGCGGCGTCCCCAGGGGCGAGCCATTGGTTGAGATATTTAAAACCTGAGTGGACACAACATTAGACCCTGCTCCCCAGGGAACAATTCGGCAGCAGCTCCTGGGACCTGACCCTCGCCAGCACAGAGGTCCTTCACAAGGCTAATTTTTTATGATTTCTCAATTGACTTCCCATTATAAAAAGTATTCTGTTGCCGCTGCGGAATCCAATCGCTCTGGCGCTGAGGTCAGGATGGTGTCAGCCTGCTTTCATTTTTGTGCAGCGTTAAAAATGTTCCTCTGCCTACTTCCTCTGGCGCAAGAAAAGCAAACTCACATCATGAAGTCTACACATAACGCATTTCAGGCAGCGGGTGGCGGGGCCTGCCCTTGACAACCGGCCAAGACACAGCTCACAGGGCACCAGGGAACCTGGGCAAATTCTTCCCCTTTCAGAGTCGCCCATTTGGGTTGGTTTGTTTCATGGGTCGGGATGATGGAATCTGATGCCAGCCGGGGAGATTTTGGAAGGACTGCGACGGCGGAAGAAATAGCTCGGTTCTGCTCCTCATTGCCGTGGCTGCTTGTGTGGGTTTTACACTTGTCAGCTTGCAGGTCTGGACTGGGGGAGACGACAGGGAGGGAGGGGTGTGGTCATGTTCTTTGCCGGCAGGTCCTCCCTCTCTAAGGTGACTTGGCTCAGCTCTCCAGCTACTCATCGTTAGGCTCCATGAATTGTTGGGGATGGGGCTGGGAGCTGGTGTGTCCAGGCAGACGTGAATAAAGACAACGAGAAAGCAGATGGAGTCCATGGGGACAGAGCTCTCTGGGCGTCCTAGGGTCGGGGTCGGCGATCTGGCTGCTGCCCGCTCCCTTCACCTCCAGGCCCCGCAGTCCTGGCAGGCTGGGGCTGCCGTCTGTCCTCGGTGAGTTCTCAGGGCTTTCCTGGGTGCTCAGCCTTCTTCCCATCCCTTCCACGTGGTCCTTGCTCCTTCTCAGCCTCCGGTTCTCAGCTGAAAGGTCATATGCGCAGGGAGATCGCCCCAGATCTTGCAGCCTGGGTCAGGTCCCCCCAGCACACGCTCTGCTTGTGTTCCCTCTCTGTTGGAGCACATGCCACCAGGGTGACCCCTGAATCCAGGACTGGAGGTTTATGGCCACCTCCCTTCTCCCGCCAGTACGTGCTGTGTGCAAGCAGGCACTTTCCTGTCTGATTTGCAGGTGTTGCTCAGGGCCTTGTTCCCAGTGAGGTGGATGAACCAATGAAAGACTGAATTAATGAAGTGCCATAACACCAGGAGGCACCAGGCACTGTGGCAGAAGTAGAGATTAGGAAGTTCACCTGGAAGGGCTTCCTGGAGGAAGAGGCATCTTTAGTAAAATGTTTCCTTTTGTAGAAGGGACTGGGGGCAGTTTCCACAAGACACAACCCAAGCCAGCCTAGGGGTGGCACCACGTTTAAATTTCTTATTACAAAGCAATATGTGTCCGTGGTAAGAAATTCAAACATTACTGAAAAGCATAAATACTAAAAGCCACCCTTCTCACCTCCGACACAAATCTTGACCTTGTGCAGACAACCATTAGTAAACAAGGATGTTCCTTCTGCCTTCCAGACCCTTGTGCGTCCTGCCCCCCAGGCATTTATTCTGCGCAGACTGGAGTGCTGATGTGGGCCTCGGGAGGGGCCTCTTCCCTCTGCTTGCCTGGGGACCTTGGCCAGGCTCCAGGATTTGCAGACTGCCACTCGCTTCCTGGGAGGGGCTTTTTACGTTGTTGCAGTAGAGCGTGTCTGGCCCCAGTTTGCCACTTCTGGGAAGCAGGTTTTGCTCTGAAGGGACCTCTGTTTTCAGTAGGTACCAAGATGATGGAAAAACAAGACGTGTCAGGACATCTTAATAGAATGAAAAGTATGAACCGTTTCAATGCATTTATGCTCAGTGATGTCCAAGTGCGGCAGTACCTTTACTCGTCCCTGCACGTGTGTGTACATGAGCACACGTACACCACACACGTGAGGAGCAGACTGGGGTGAGGACAAGAGTGGTCATAGGAGTCGCCACGTGCGAAATCCTCAGAATTGGCCTGAGTGCTTTCCATGTGCTATGTAATCCAATCCTCACGGCAGCCTTGTGAGCTGGGTCCTGTTATTATCCCCATCTGACAGACAGGGCAACTGAGGGATGGGGAACTCAGAGGTCTTACCCAGGGTCAGCACACCAAGCAAGTATCAGGGCTGGGATTTGAACCCAGGCAGCCCGGCACTAGAGCCTATATGCTTAGCCATGAAGCTGTTTGGGCATCTGGCTAAGTTTAAGAATGAGAGGGGCTGTGTATGGAATCAGAAGCCCCAGCTCTAACCCCTCCTAACTATAGGAGCTGGAAATACGTGAATTTCTGTGCGTTCAGTTTCAACCCTTATAAACAAGGGTGATAGTGGGCATGCTGAGGATTGCAGGGCCTGTCAGTTCAAGTCATGGATGGCAGCACTGGTCACCCTGAACTCCATTTGGATCTCCCACAAGTGTGGCAGGTGCTCAAGTACTTAAGCCATCACCTACTGCCTCCTGGGGGGCACGGTAGCAGGAAGTAGATCAGAAGCGGAGGAGCCCAGACTTGAACCAGGCACTCGACTACAGGATGCCAGTGTCCCGTGCAGTGACGTAAGCTGCCAACTCCGGCAGTGGCGCTTTTTAACATTAAATACACTTTGCTGGGACCCCTGAGAAGAACGGTGCTGAGCTACAGGAATCACCTGCATCAAAGTGGGGCGTGGGTGCGGTGTGCTAGTGGTCCTTCCTGCCAAGCTGTCTGCTGCACCCCCACTCCAGGTGTGTTCATTATGGATGTGGATTTGTGTCACAGCAGTCCTTATCGCGACTACTTTCATCCAATTACTGTGTGTGTATGTCAAGTTATTTGTGCTTATGGTGAATGTCAAACAATACAGGAAAGGTAACGATGATGCTATGTTTTGAAATGCTCACTTCTGTATTTTCAAGGTGCTGTGTTTTGTGTTGTTGGCATGTGAGTTACAGACCTGTACTACCCAGAACAGATTTTTAAAATAGCACGCAAATACCATTCTTCCCCCGAGTCTTGTTGAGGCAAGTCTCGCTGTGAGATGTTAGTAGACAGCGTAAACAAGGAAAGGAAACCTCTGGAAGGAATCAGGTGGACATGCTCAACTCCGGCAGATTTCCATCAGGCTTTTTCTCCTGTTCTGGGTTGTTCGTGTTTCAGTACCACACAGGGAGTCTGACCTTGGTTTATAACATGCCCATGAAACGTCTATTGTTTTTCCCTTTAAAAAAATAAAAAACACTCGCAGAGAATGTAAAATATCCTCCTCTCCTGCTCCGTGCCTCTTCCCCCCAGCAAACACGTGTGAAATCTCACGCATATTCACACGCGTGGAGGCTGCCTGTCCGATTCTAGATGACAAGGCTGTTCTCCATGTGTCTGTCAGAGACGCCAGACCCCAAAAGCCAAACAAGTCCAGATGGGAAACCACAGGCCAGCCTCCTGCCCCTTGCGGTGTGTTGTCACCTCATGTGGGTGTGCAATGAGGGAAAAGACCCGGGGGGTCATCCCCGCTTCTGAACTGGGCTTAGCAAATGGGGTGACTCTCTACACCCAGCTCCCGTGTGTCACCGGTCCAATGCCGTCCTTGGCTTGACCACCTAAAAGCCACTGGCTCTGTGCCTCCACTGCCCACCAGATTTCCCTTCCCTGCTACAGAACAGAAACTGGAAAAGAACTCAGCTACATGCTGGGGGGGCAGAGCAGCCCAACAACAGTTGTTCATTTTGACTTCGTGAGCTGCCTTCCTGGGCTCAGCTTGGTGAGATGAAGGGAGATCATCACCTTGATGGAGTTGAGCATGTCCTTGATGGATTCCTTGCCCTGACAGAGGAGGAGACACAGACAGTAACACACAGAAGAGCTTCCGTGCTGTCCAGTTTACCAACCACTTTCACGTTCATGGTCCCTTGACTCTCTGAGCTGTAAACGCAAGCTAGGCATTGTCCCTGTCTCATGGAGGAGGGGACTGGGGTGCAGAAGGTGGAGTGGTTTGTCCCAAGTGGGGTTGGGGCCAGGAGCAGCTCCTCCCCACTCCTCCCCTGAGACATGTCTTGAGAGCTCTAAGTCATCTAATGTTCCTGGCCAGAAGATGAACTTGGAGCAATGACTTGAAGCCATCAGCTGCCAGGGCTCCTGAGCCCCTCCCACCCACCCATCCTTCAGGCCCTGTTTTCGCTTGCATCCTGGGATCTTTTGGGAAAGTGTGCCCAGCTCCTTGGTCGTGGCGTGGACTCCTCCTCCTCCTCCTCCTCCTCTTCCTCCTCACGCAGCAGCTTGTAGTGATTTGAACAGAAAGTTGACAGCGACTGGTGACTGACGTGTCTCTTTGAGGACTGCCGGGGAGCAGGCAGACTGGCATTTTTTTGGGTGACTGTCTCAGGTGATATTTTTCAAACTTGTTTTTGAAAAACTGAAGCATCAAGTCTGGTTAGTGTCTCATTCTTCCAGCAGGAGTGGCTGTGGGCAGCATCAGAAGAGGTGATCCTGGACTGCCCCAGGAGAGAAACAATTGCTGGGAGAGAAACACGGTTTTTGAAACCTGCAGGAATTTGAGGTATTGACACCCAAGAGTAGTGTTGGTCCCAGCAATCAGGCTGATCAAAGACCCAGTGTGTGCTGTGACCCTAGCTGCTCCTTCCCACTTGGATTGGCTGGTGGACCACACACAGATGCATAAACTATTCCTACACAGGCTAGTCACTTGGTTGTAATTTACATAAAATTCCACCAACCAAGATCTGCCTTATTTAAACAATCTTCATTTTTAAATTCTAAAAACAGTCTCACTGTCTTTTCCAACAGCAGGCTCTCTCCTGCCCCCTTCCCATTCTTGTCTGGTTATGACAGGAGTGGTCACATAAGGAACAGAAAGGTAGCTAGGACAAGTTCAGCAGTAAGCCCTCTGGTATGCTGTCTGCTTGTTGCCTGAAATTGAAAAAAAAAATAATAACCCAAGCATTATGCCAAGTACTTTATAAACACTTAATCCTCAGTCTCATGATTAGTTTTAAATGTATTAGTATCCCATTTAACAGGGGAGAAAAACTGAGACTTAAAGAAGTTAACAAACTTGCCTGTAATCAGTCATACACTGGTGGGGAACAATGAGGTCACACCCAGAGCTCCTTGTTCTCCAGGTCACTGGCTGCACAGACGGCTGATTCTTAGACTCTATGTGCAGCCTGGAGGCACTGCTTATGTCTTGGCCCCTATGATACTTCCTATCCACTTGGTATTCAGTGGAAACCACTTTTAAATTTGGGCTACTTTTCATAACTTTTGGACATTGTTGACAGCATACCATACCACAACTTTGTACCCTAGTTCTTCACTGGACATTACTCACAGGTATTTCCCCGGCTCTTTAATCCAAATGACAGGAACATTTCTGCTGGTTGTAGTGGTTACCATCTTATTGATCTCATGTAAATCCGTCAGCTTTTCTCCTCAAGCTGGACAGTCTGGTTGTGTCCAATTTTCCATATATCCGGGGGATTAATTTGTGACTTGTAGGAAGTGAGTGGGAGAATCTGAATAGGACATTCCCTTGTCAGCCAGGGACCAAAAGAATCTGCAGGTGCCTGCCTCCAACTGTGCTCTCTCAAGTCCTACTGAAGAGCCTTGAAGTCCTCAACATCTAAACCAGGCTTCCACTTCATCCTTAAAACCAAGATGGCAGCCACCCTGGGGTCCTCTAAGCAGTGTGTTATGCTTTCTCTCCCAGTCACAAATCACGATTCCTAACCACGAGAGGTGCTGCTTCTTCACGATCCAGACCCACAGCTGACCAGGGAACTACTGTGGGGACCTAAGGTTTTTTAAGCACCCAATTAAGTTGTCATAATTGGATAGAATCAGAACTTCTTTGCCTCCAGCTATGAGCCATAATCTGTTTCACACTCGAGTGTTGTTTTACTTGATTTTTAGTACTTTTCCCAGAGCTGTGGAGATGGGGTACAAGGAGTAAGCCCTTTCCTACTTTTTGATATAGAAATTATTTTTCCATCATTTTTGAAAGAGACACAGGTGGTTGGACTATCGTTGTTAACTTCCCTTGGGCTAGGATTCTACTTTGAGACCAAAGTTTTAGCACCCGATTCTCTCTGGGGCCTGCTAGTTAAAATGTCTGAGCAGTACAGAAACAGTCCAACCAGGAGGAATGGTTGGTGAAACTCAGCCCATGTGCCCGTTGTGAACAGGAGGGAAATTTTGTTCCCAGATCACTTGGCGCAGCTACCAAGTAGATTATGCTACTATGTTCACTTCTGATAAGTTTTAAAGCATGCACAAGTTATATATTTTTATATATTTTTCAGACTTTAATTCTCTTAGATTTTATTTATTTTGTAAGCTTTTAAACACATGTAATAATTGCATGTCTCTATGGGTCCAGTGATATTTCTGTACATGTATACAGGGTGTACAGAGTAAGGAGAAAAGAGAACCCTTGTACACTGTTGGTGAGAATATGAATTAGTACAATCATTATGGAAGACAGTATGGCAGTTACTCAACTAAAAAAAAGATCTGGCAATCCCATTTCTGGTTATTATCCAAAGGAAGTTAACTTAGTCTATCAAAAAGATAGCTGCAATCCCATGTTTATTGAACAAAGAAATGTAGCGCACACACACAGCCATAATGGAATATTATCCCATCAGTACACACTTCTGTGAGTTGGAAAATACACTTAATTAGAGGAAACTGAAGTTGCTTGGGAAGTACTTGTGGTGGTCAGTGATTGTTTTCAGAGCTCCACCGTCGAATACAGGGTAAATAGGGAGGAGTGTTTTGGGCCTTGATCTCACTCTGTTATCTAGACCCCTCTCCTCTCTTGGGACTCGCTGTCTATAGTGCTGAGTCTGTGCCTGTTCTTGACTTTGGCCTGTGGAAGGCCTGGGCTTTGGATACATGCTTCCCAGAGCTGAACATGCCCAGGATCTCCTGGAGGGCCTGTGGAGCTCCAGATCATGGGCTGACTCAGCGGCTCTCGGGGTGGAGAGGCTCCACGAATTTATGTCTCTAAGAAGCTTCTGGGTATGGCGGAAGATTGACTTTGAGAAGGGTTGTGTTCAATTTTTTATTTTATTTTATTTATTCGAGAGGTAGAGTTACAGACGGTGAGAGGGAGAGACAGAGAGAAAGGTCTTCCATCCGTTGGTTCACTCTCCAGATGGCTGCAATGGCCAGAGCTGCGCTGATCTGAAGCCAGGATCCAGGATCCAGGAGCCTCTTCAGGGTCTCCCAGGCATGTGCAGGGGCCCAAGGACCTGGGCCATCTTCCACTGCTTTCCCAGGCCACAGCAGAGAGCTGGATTGGAAGAGGAGCAGCTGGGACTAGAACTGGCGCCCATATAGGATGCTGGCGCCACAGGTGGAGGATTAACCTACTGTGCCATGGCACCAGCCCTATGGGTTGTGTTCAATTTTGAAACTTCTTGTATAAACCTCTTATCATTTTAGCACTTACCAGCCCAGCTCCTTTCTCCTCATGGGTCTAGCTAGTATCAAAATTCCAACAGGGCCGTGTAGAACCTTGATACCCAAAGTGGGCTCCACATGGGCTATCTTCCATTGCTTTCTCAGGCCTTAACAGAGAGCCGGATCAGAAGAGGAGCAGCCAGAACTCGAACAGGTGCCCCTATGGGGTGACAGCACCACAAGCGGACACTTCGCCTACTGTGTCACAGTGCCAGCCCCCATAATTGCATTTTAAATGGGTTTTAGAAATGGAAACATCTGAACTTGAAGGCAAGGTGCTGTGATGGTTGAATGGCAGGCACAAGGGTCCAGACAAAGGTCGTGTTCACCAGTGGATGCTGACACACAGTTCCTAGAAGCTGCTAGTACTGGGCTAACTGGTCTTCTCCACCTAATTCCCTACTGAGATCCTGGGCTCTAGGACTCAAGCCTTGATACTACTCTACAGGGAGCAGGATGACAGGACCTGCTGATCGCTCTCACAGTCTTTGATACTTGGGTTCCTTTTCTCAAAAATTTCCCAAGGCCAGCATTGCAGGTAGGTGCAGATAGGAAAGAATCTTGCTTTGGGATATAGCAAAAAGCTCTGTATGCTGTGGTTCATTCAGTTAAACTAAGAAGGAAAAGATTGGGCTTGGACTCGGGCTTGGGTTTGAACCCAGGGCCGAAAGGGACCATGGGAATGAACCAGTCCTCAGGTCCTCAGTTCTGTCCAGCAGAGCCACTCACTGGTTTTGGGATACAGAAAGGAAAATGGTGTCCTGGTTGAGGGTGAGAGAAAAGCTCAGGCAGGAGTGTGTGCTTGAAGGGGTCCCAAGGCTAGGACTGAGTGTGCATGGTACAAGCAACTTTGATTTATTTACCATGCGAACTTGACTTAGTCTGTCCCTCCAGGTGCTCACCACCAATTTTTTTAAAAAAGATTTTTTTGTTTATTTGAAAGGTAGAGTTACAGAGACAGAGGGAGAGGCAGTGAGAGATATTCTATCTGCTGGTTCACTCCCCAAATGGCTATAATGGCCAGCCCTGAGCTAGGCTGAAGTCAGGAGCCTGAACTCCATCCAGGTCTCCCATAGGAGTGCCCAGGGCCCAAGAACTTGAGCCATTTTCTGCTGTTTTCCCAGACATATTAGCACGGAAGGATTGGAAGTGGAGTCTGTGGGACTCAAACCTGCACTCACATGGGAGGCTGGTGTTTTAGGTGGCAGCACCAGCCACAGCACCAGCCCCATCTGCCCCCAGTTTTTGAAGATAATAAGAGATGGCTTCTTAATGATTGTCATTATGGAATTCTCAGGGAATCTAGTTAAAACTAAGGGCTCTCTCCCTACATTTAAGTGCACCTTGGATCCTGCACATCTATGCGTGTAATTTCATGGGTTTCCTAACCCTAGTAGTATGAATCTCTAGAGGTCAGGGTCCTCAGGTGGAGAACTCTTCATCACTGGTCCAAGGCAGTGCTTGTGCAAGGTCACACAGCTGATGCATGGCACCAGGACTCTCAACTCTGTGCATGGCCATTTAATAGACCCCAAAGTCTGTCACTGAGAGACACTTGGGTAATGCAAATTTGGCTGCTTAACATTGCTGAACTTAAACCTCAAAATAATAGCTTTAAAAAAAGATTTATTTATTTGACAGTAACAGTCACAGAGAGAGGGGGAGATCTTCCATCCAGTGGTTCACTCCTCAGATGGCAGTAATGGCCAGCAGTAGGACAGGCTGAAGCCAGGAGGTTTCTTCCGGATCTCCCAGGTGAGTGGCGGGGCCCCAAACACTTGCCTCTCTTCCTCTGCTTTTCCAGGCCATTAGCCAGATTGAAAGTGGATCAGCCAGGATATGAAGTGGCATCCATATGGAATGCTGGTATCTCAGGCAACTGCTTTATCCACTACACCCCAGGCCGGCCCCTCCAAATAATATCTTTCTTGTGCATCTTTGAAAGTCAAGTGAAAAGCAAAGGTTGATGTGTTCACTTAGCAGTAGGTATCATGCACCTACTATGTCAGAGACTGTGCTGAGCGCAGGCTGAAGCAGCCAACCAGTGAGAAACCAGCCCTGCCCTTGGGACATCGGCAGCCTGGCTGGGGAGAGAGGAAAGGAACAAGTCCTAATTATTACAAGTTGCTGCTTAATGAGCATTATAAAGGTTATCTTGAACTCTTTTGGAAAAATTGTGCTAAATAAATGATTAACTTTAATACTATAAATAGTGTTAAACCCCCATGTTGATGAATAATTAAAGGTGCTTCCATTATACAAACTCAAAGCTCAAGGCACCTCTGTTCAGCTCTTCCTTCTCAGAGTGGCGGTCCCTGCTTGCTGCCCCAGCTTGGGCACGTCCCTGTGGGTTTTTCCCACACAGCGTGTGCACGGGTGCCTGCCTCGCCTGTGGGAGGGATGTGGGTGAGCCATTTGGAGCCAGCGCTGACTCTCAGATCGCAGCCTTCTGTAAATATTTACTGTGTTTGTCACACTCCCTTCTCACATCAAGTGCCGGGAGTTATCAGAAAAACTAATGAACCAAAGCCGCCAAGTGACGCTGTATGTAGGTGGTGCATTTGGGGAGGCTGGCTGGGAACCTGCGAGGGGTGACTGTGGCACTTTGTTGTAAAGGAGACGTAATCCACGTGGCTTCACTCCTGAATGAGCAGGAAAAGGTGAGGGGCGAATGGAGCACCCAGTCTGGGGAACGATGGGCGCTCCAGCACCCTTTTGGTATGGCGATTGGAAGCCTCCTCTCCACGTGTGGGTGGTGGATGAGTGGGAAAGCTGCTGAATCCTTGGGCAAAGGAGGTCCTGTGAGTAGAACTTGTGTCTGTTAGATCCAAGAGCTGCTCTTGCTGCTGCTGCTTTTTCTTTTTAAGATTTATTTATTTATTTGAAAGTCAGAGAGAGAGAGAGAGAGAGAGAGAGAGAGAGAGAGAGAGAGACTGATCTTCCATCTGCTGGTTCACTCCCCAGATGGCCACAAACAGCCAGGGCTAGGCCAGGCTGAAGCCAGGAGCCAGGAGCTTCTTTCCAGTCTCCCACATCAGGGAAAAGGGCCCAAGCACCTGGGCCATTTTCTGCTGCCATTAGCAGGGAGCCGGATCAGAAGTGAAGCAGCCAGCACACGAACCGGTGCCCGTTTGGGATGCCTGCATTGCAGGTGGCTGCTTTACCCGCTACATCCCAAAACTTGTCCCCCACAAAGCTTCTTGTAATTGCTGGTGACTTTTGCATGTTTGAGTTTCAGCTGTTAGGAAAACACTCTCCCCAGATGGGTACAACTGCAGTTTGAATGTGTCCCCCTGAAAGGTCCATGTGCTGGAAACTTAATCCTCGAATTCCTATGTGGGTGGTATTTGCAAGTGGGACTTTGGAGAGGTGATTAGGGTTAGATGAGGTTTTAAGGGTGGGTCCCCCTTGGTGGGAGCCGTGTTATGAGAAGGGAGGAGAGACCTGAGCTGACAGGTCTTGTTCTCACCAGTGCTGTCTTCCACTGTGTTATGATACAGCAAGGGCCGTCACCAAATGCATCCCCTTGAACTTGGGCCTCCCGTCCTCTAGAATCATGCACCAACCTTCCATTACCCTGTCTCACCTGTGCTGTTCTAACCCCAGATGCACTCAGACAGCCAGCAGCCTGCAGTACAAGTACAGCTTGGTGGGCCATGATGGTGAAGACCCACCCACCCCCAAACCTGAGCGGCAGCACACTGCTAAGCCATGCTGAGAAAAGGATCCAAAGTGTTCCAAGGAATTTTCCTTCTTTTGAAAAATGTCCAGGAGAGAGAGAGAGAGAGAGAGAGAGAGAGAGAGAGAGAGAGAGAGAGGATGGCTCTGCCCCTGCATCACTGCACGCTGAGTCTTAGAGAGCTCCCGTGACTCTCACTGAGCAGTGCTGGAATCTCAGGCATTGCCTGCTGACCTCTTGGCCTGGTGGGGGTTGGCTGCTCTGGGACCTGGGTTATCTGGGGAGCCGGCTGAGGTCTGTGTGGCCCCTCTCCCTCCCACCACAGTGTCAGCATACCTTTGGGTGGGGACAGGGAGCCGTGCTCACATATGCGACTTATCCCATGCCTGGGAAGGAAATGCTAAATAACCCAGGAGAGATACATGGAGGATGAAGGAGAAATGCTGTCTCCTGAAACACCTTGTCACAAATGTTCTTTTCTAGGAAAGGTACCAGAATCTGAACCCTAAGTCAGCCAAGATGGGGCTCAAATCAACGCAGGTGGGGCAGGAAGGGGGCCCAGGAGGGCATGTGTGCCGGGACATCCACCAAGAGAAACCCAGTTTGAAAGATTCATATTTAAACCAGGTCTTCCCTTCCAGAAGAAATAAGGTGGGTAATTTCTTTCCAGGATTTGAAAATATTCAGTTTTCATTCTGATCTATATTGATCTGCACCTATAGTGTAGTATGCACAAGTTACCCAATGAGGTGGGTCATTAGTAGTCATTCAGATAATTAAGACTTAGAGATAAAAACTGTGATTTTAAGGAAAGGTCTAAAAATATTTTTGACTTTGGGCAACTGAATAAACTGACAAAACTAATCAAAAGGATTGAACCTGTTTAGAGACGGAGTCAACCATTCATACCAAGCTCCAAGCATAAGTAGGTGGCTGATGTTGGCACACACATCAAGCTGTGGTTTGGACCGAAGCCTGACCAAGAGGCCCCCGTTTCTCTCCTGCCTCCCATGGACTCCTGACTCCTCCACGTGTGGCTCTGCTGTCCAGAAAACCCATCTTCTTGCCAATCTCAAAGGCTTTGAGCTGAAGACTCATTGCTTTGTAACCTGTGCGCCTAGGGTTTGCTCCCCAGCCTTGTCCTCGTCTTGAGGAAGCCCATGTGGAAAAGGACAATGCCAGGCCAAATAACAGAAATGGAGCTATCTCACGGAGGTGTGAAAAGGACTCCTTGCTGTAAGGGACATGGCTGGGCGATGCCGCGGGTGTTTTTAGCAGCAGAAGTCAAGAAGGAAGTGCCGTGGGTGACACGCTGTCCTGCTCGCTCAGATCACAGAACACACCCGTTCTGTAGAACCCTTGCTGAGTGGGGCGAATGCGGAGAAGTCCATTGAGAGAGCAGCCTCAGCAGTACCAGCGTATGATGCGGAGGACGAGGGCAACATTTCCCATTGTCATGTGAACAGCCAGGGATGATTTCATCCACTCCGTCTCCTAAACAATTTTGATTTTCTGTTTGACATCAAGTTAACACCTCTCTGTGGCCAAGCTGTAACCTTAGTTGAGGACTTGTCTCCAGGATTTTGTGGTTCTGGGATACCCGATTTTACTTACCCAGCACTCAGTTAAATCCCGGTCTGCTGAGACACACACCTGGCAGGGCAGGTGACACGTGGCATCTCTGGCAGCAAGGAGCAAAAGGGTCCAAGTCTTTGGTTGCTTCATCTGCAAACTGGAGATGATATTTTTTCACCTCTTGAAAATTCTGGGTCTCCCACATGGGTGCAGGGGCCCAAGGACTTGGGCCATCTTCTACTGCTTTCCTAGCCATAGCAGAGAGCTGGATCAGAAGAGGGGCAGCTGGGACTAGAACCAGCACCTATATGGGATGCTGGCGCTTCAGGCCAGGGCATTAACCTGCTGCGCCACAGTGCTGGCCCCATAAATACCAAATTTTAAAAGACACAGTTATTCTTATAGTTCTGGGGGGCTAGATCAGATCTGGAGGTCAGTGTATGGGCAGAACCGTAGTCTCTCCAGCTCTCAGGGCGAGTCCAGCCATGCCTTTCTCCTCTCTGCTGGTGCTGTTGGTGCTGCTGTAAGCTGCAGCACCCTTGGCTTGTGGCTGAGTAACTCCAGTCTCTGCCTCTGTCATCACAGGGCATCTCTCTCTGTGTGTGCCTCTCTCTGTCTTCTCTTCTTGTAAGGACACC
Organism: Oryctolagus cuniculus; assembly: GCF_964237555.1. Classification (NCBI taxonomy): domain Eukaryota; kingdom Metazoa; phylum Chordata; class Mammalia; order Lagomorpha; family Leporidae; genus Oryctolagus; species Oryctolagus cuniculus. The sequence goes on along the minus strand of NC_091446.1, from coordinate 16,870,684 downwards.
AGAAATACTGGGTTAGGGCCCATCTTCATGGCTTTGTCTTAACTTAGTAACACGCGCAAGGACCCCTTATCTGAATAGGGTCTCATCTGTGGCACTGGGGTTGGACTTCACATATATTTTTGGAGGACACAATCAACCCATGATACTCACCCATGATACTTCATAAGTAGTAAAATCAGGGTTTTTTGGGTGTGTGTTTAAAGATTTATTTGTTTTATTTGAAAGGCAGAGTTGTAGAGAGAGAGGGAGAGACAGAGAGAGAGGTCTTCTGTTTGCTGGTTCACTCCCCAAATGGTTGCAACTGCTGGAACTGGGCCAGACCAGAGCTGGGAGCCAGGGGCTTCTTCTGGGTCCCCTACGTGGGTGCAGGGGCCCCATCCTCTACTGCTTTCCCAGGTGCATTATCAGGGAGCTGGATCAGATGTAGAATAGCCGGGACTCGAATCAGCACCCATATGGGGTTGCCAACATTGCAGGTGGAGGCTTTACCTGCTGTGCCACAGCGCCTATCCCAAACACGCACCTCTTTTTTTTTTTCTTTTGACAGGCAAAGTGGACAGTAAGAGAGAGAGACAGAGAGAAAGGTCTTCCTTTGCTGTTGGTTCACCCTCCAATGGCCACTGTGGCCGGCGCGCTGCGGCCAGCGCACCGCACTGATCCGAAGGCAGGAGCCAGGTGCTTCTCCTGGTCTCCCATGCAGGTGCAGGGCCCAAGCACTTGGGCCATCCTCCACTGCCCTCCTGGGCCACAGCAGAGAGCTGGACTGGAAGAGGAGCAACCGGGACAGAATCTGGCGCCCCGACTGGGACTAGAACCTGGGGTGCTGGCGCCGCAGGCAGAGGATTAGCCTAGTGAGCTGCGGCGCCGGCCAAACATGCACCTCTTAACACCACATGGGAGATTAGGTTCCAACTCTGACTTTTAAGGGGACAAAAACATGACACAAACATTCCAGGAGTCCAGGTATGGGGATGCTTGGTGACAGGTAAGAGCAGGGAAGTGGGCACACCTGGTTGGGAGGAGTGGCCTGGGAAACACAGGGTATCTACCGCCTTGTCTATGTATCTGTGAGATTGTTTAGTCAATTATGGTAAAAGGAACAGCTCAAAGGCAGCTGTCCTGACTTCAAAACCAGGCCCCTAAACTGCCGGGTGTCCTTGGCACATTACTCCGTCTCCCTGGCCCTCAGTTTCCTTATTTTGAAAATGTCAATATTAACTGCATAACCTGCTTGGTGGCGGAGGGCTGGGGCCAGTGTGAGTGTGGATGGTGTTTCTGAGTGTGGGGGGAAGTAAGGAGGCCCAGTGCAGAGTCTGTCACAGAGCCGAGCCTTTACGAAGTGGTTTTGGTTGGGAATAGTGTTCTGGTCAGTATGACACCAGAGATTCAAGTTGAAGGCCACTGAGCAGACGGGAGCCGTGATCCTGGGTCTGCTTCGTCCGCAACATTTAACCCCGTCCCTTTGGTTGGGCGTGGCTCTCCGTGCCGGCTATGAAAATTCTTTCAAGACCAACGAGAATGTTCTTTCCAACAACTCAGCCTCTTGACACATTTTCAAGACCCAAATGTTTCTTGAAAAATTACATTTTCAGGGCCTGTTATCCTTTCAGCTTGAGTTCACGCGTCCTGAAAGCGAGGTGTTTGATCCTCGTTCCTCAGAAGGCTGTGACAACGAGGCAGTAAGGATCATGGTCGGAGTCAGCCGTGAAATTCGTGGCGAGCAGAGACAGGAAAGGGCTCTGTGGGAGGGCAAGGCCCTGGCGGGGATGAAAAAGAAGCCAGAAAGGATGCAGCTCACCCAGACGCCTCAGCAGCGCACTCCTGGAACTTTCCTTTCTGCTTGTTTAAAGGGCCCTGCTCCTTTCCCAGGCGGGTCTGCATTTCTGAGCCGGAAGCTCTCGGAGATCTTCCTGAAGTGACCTGGATGACGTCTTAGCTCTGGCTTCTGGTTCTGCTGTGTGCCTCTGGGCAAGTTATTTAACGTCTCTGAGCCTGGTTGCATCACCTCCCAAAGGATAACTGGACTAATCTGTCAAGGTGCCCGTGGCTTTGACTTTGCTCTGGTCCCGTCTGGGAGGTAGCTTCTCTCTCTGTCAGTTTGCATCCTCTCACAATGTGAAACTCCCCCTGCCGCTGAAAAGGTGGACCAGGCTGGGTTCAGGTCTCAGCCCCATCATCAGGCCAGCAATGGGCTTGGGCAGGCCTCTCGGGGTCCCTGCACTTCAACCTTCTCTTCTGCAAGATGGGAGAAAGATTACCTGCCTCACCGGGCTGAGGAGAGCCCCGGATGAAAAAGCATCTCATTCCAGTCCAGCCAGGCCTTGGGGAAGCAAGGCTCCTCCTCGCTCTAACACCTTCTTCTCCAGCTTCCTTTCCACCATGGGTGCTCTGCCACCCCTCCCCATTCCTGCAAAGCCCAGACCAGGAAGGTGAGCACCCTGGGAGCCCATCCTCCTCCCGTGAATCCTGGGACCTGCCCCGTTTCCCATCCCCCTCCCCAAATTTCAGCTCAGTGCCTTTTGTGAAGTCATGCACACTCCTTTCTGACGATGATCACGATGCGAGTAACATCTGTTACCTGCAGCAGACTCTGGGCTGTGTGCTTTAGAGGACATTCTTTCGCTTCTCATACAATGAGGGTTGAATTACAACCAATTAACAAACGAGAAAATGAATTCTTCAGAAGGTTCAATGACTCACCCTATCACCAGGTAAACAGTGTACAGGTTGGACATAATCCCAGCCTCTGTTTTTTTTTTTTTTTTTTATTTGAGTGGTAGATTCACAGACAGAGGGAGAAACAGAGAAAGAGGTCTTCAATCCACTGTTTCACTCCCCAAATGGCTGCAACAGCCAGAGCTGGGCCAATCCAAAGCCAGGAGTTTCTTCTGGGTCTCCCACATGGGTGCAGGGGCCCAAGGACTTGGGCCATCTCCTACTGCTCTCCCAGGCCATAGCAGAGAGCTGGACTGGAAGAGGAGCAGCTGGGACACTAACCGGCACCCATATGGGATGCCAGCACTGCAGGCGGAGGCTCAGCCCACTAAGCCACAGCGCTGGTCCCAACCCCAGCTTCTTAATGGACTGGGTTCTCCCTGTTGCCCTGGGAATCACTTCTTCAGGAGACCCTCAGGCTGGGTTAAACCAAAGCCAAGTGCAAGTATGGGGATCCAGGTAGGCTGAGCAGCCAGAAGTGGTGGCATCTCTGGGTTTCTGCCCTGCCCCGCCTCTCTTGGCTGTGTGGCTGTCACAGCGTACAGGATGCCCTCTCAGGGACATCAGCAGTGTGCTGCCCCGAGGCGTCTGCTGGCTTCTGATTAGTGCACGGTTACGCACAAGGCACGAGGTCCCGGGGTTCCCTACTGGCCCACCAGGGCCCCGGAAGCCTGGGTTTCCACCCTGTGTGCTTCTGCCTGGGAACACGAGAAGTCCAGCCTCCAGGTTGGGAGCCGTCACTTTGTGTGTGTGTGCACGTGTGCGTGTGCGTGTGCGTGTGCGTGTGCGCGTGCGCGCAAGTGTGTGGTTTTCTGCCAGGTGCTCTCCAGCCTGCAATGTGAAGAGGTCTGGAAATGATTGTGGCTCCTCCCTGGCTGAGAAGAGTGGAAAAGAGGAAATGGGGACCGGGGCCCATTAACCCAGAGGCTGGAGAGCAAGCTCCAGCTGAGTGTGAGCAGAGCCGGTGGGGTCTGGGGGGAGGGGCTTTTTCCGGCAGGGGCGGGTGGCAAGCTGGGCCGTGCTAAGGATTCTGCTGTGTTCACGTCCACAGCCTGCTTGTCTCCTGTGGCCAAGATGAGACTTCTCCATTCCAGACAGCCCCTCCCCATGAGATGTCCCCGGGTGGGGGCCAGCAGCAGGACTGAGAGGTGAAGAGCTGTTAGTCTTTTGTCGGTTTAAATCCTGTGCTGTAGGCTCCACTGTGTAACCTGAGAAAGTTACTGCAGCGTCTGTAGTCTCCTCATCTGTACAATGGGCAGAGAGAGCAGTATCTGCATTTTAGGTTCATTGTGTACAACGGTGAGGAATGTGTAAACCACTTAGTATTGGCTGTGACACCCTTAGTATTGGCTGTGTCACACTTAGTATTGGCTGTGACAATATAATGTACTTTTAAAAATATATATATTTATTTATTGAAAGGTAGAGTAACAGAGAGAGAGAGAGAGAGAGAGATCTTCTATCTTCTGGTTCACTGCTCAAGTGGCTGCAATAGCTGGAGATGGTCCCGGCCAAAGCCAGGAACCCAGAACTCCATCTGGGTCTCCCATGTGGTTGGCAGAGGTCCAAGCAGTTCGGCCATCTTCTGTTGCTTTCACAGGTGCAGTAGCAGGGAGCTGGATCAGAAGTGGAGCAACTGGAACTCAAATCGACACTCAGATACAGGATGCCAGCATTGCAGGCGGTAGTTTAACCCACTGTGCCACAACACCGACCCTGTGGGTATTCATCTAATGCATTAGATGTTCAGAATTCTTACTGGTGGCAGATCTTCCTCAATCTCTTGGATGTATCTTTGGGTGCTAACATTAATCCAGCCTTGCAACCTTATAGAAATCTACTGCGGCACACCCACTCCCAGAAGCAACAGTGTGTTCTCCCAGACGGTCTGCCAGTGGGCATCGGCTAAGTTCACCTGGCCCTTACTGAGTTCCAGGCACAGCAACAATAGCACCCACTGCTTATGAACCTGTTTGATCCCACTAACACCCCATGAGACCAGTATGATTTTATTGTTATCACCCCCACTTTTGCAGGATAAAGCAACATGCTCCGTTACACAGCTGATGTGAGGATGTCGAAGGCGGGATCTGAAACAGCGTGCTGTCGATCACGAGGCACGTTGCCTGGGAGGTCATAGCTGTGTCCACTCGAGCTGCCTCGTCTACTCTAGTACCTTGTGAATGAGAGGCATGAAGAGGATTCTGGGAAGATGGCAAGGGGGCATCTTTCCCAAAGTTACCCTCTGTTACTGGACACAGATGCCCCGACTCATTGTCACTGCAGGGGTGGCCTGACTTCTCCCCTGGACAGAGCACATGTACTTAACTTTCTGGTCACCGTGAACCCAACAAAAGTGGCAGAAAATCCATACCTCAATATAATGGAAGAATGTAGTGTCCCTCCAAAAATATGTTCAAGTTTTAACCCCTAATACCTGTGAATGTGATCTCGTATTTGGACATAGGATCTTTACTGATAAAATCAGGTTAAGATGAGGTCATTCTGGATCAGGGTAGAGCTAGTCGGATGACTGGGATCCTTATAAGAAGAGGGAGAGTTGGACAGAGACACAGACCCGTGGGGAAGACAAAGGCAGAGCTTGGAGAGATGCACCGGTAAGGCAGAGGATGCCAAGGATTCCTGCCCCACCAGGAGCAGGGACACAGACAGGGGAGACCTCCCCCTGGAGCCCGCACAGAGAGCCTGTACTGCCGACATCTGGGCCTCAGACTTGGAGCCTCCAGAGCTGGGAGAGAATAGTTTTCTGTCGTCTTAAGCTCATCGATTTGTGCTTGGTCATGGCAGCTCTGAGAAACAAATGCACTCCCCTAGAGGAGAAATGCTGGGGTTACTGGCAAACCATTTCATCTAAACATTCCTAACAGATGGGGAGCCTGAGGCCTAGAAGTGTGCACAGACCAGGACAGAACAGTGGTCATACCCTGGAGGTCAGGACAGGTGACAGCTATTCTCAGGTGCTCAGTGTCACCAACCACAGCGACCCTTCTGCCCAGGTTGGTCTCTGGGATGGGCCACCTTTCTTGGGAAGATGCCACTGGCCTTTAACACACAAGCCTGTGCTGCACCCCCCTTAGCATTGTGCCCCTGCCCAGGCACACGGAGGCCTGTGATCAGAGCAGCTTGCTAATGTCAAGCAAACGTTCTGGGCTCCATTCTGTATGTTATGGGGGGGGGGCAGGCTGCAGTGGGGTGATTTACATAATGTGCCTGGATATTTGAAAGACTTGCACATGAAAAGATGCTGGGACAATGACATGGACTTGGACTTCCTTCTAAATTGCAATATTGACTATACCGGATGACTTCGCTAATGATTTTTCTGGGGGAGGCATTTGAAATCTTGCAGAGATTTTCCGAGGCACCGAAGATAATGTCAGTAACCTTGCGAGGCCAGCTCCTCCCCGGCTCCCACCTCCAGGGGACTGCAGAGGAGGGTCCCGGCCAATCATTCTGCCTACTGGTGCTAGCAGGGAGACAGGCGGCCACTGGGGGATTATGACTGGACAAGATGGGCCGGCGCCGCGGCTCACTAGGCTAATCCTCCGCCTAGCGGCGCCGGCACACCGGGTTCTAGTCCCGGTCGGGGCGCCGGATTCTGTCCCGGTTGCCCCTCTTCCAGGCCAGCCCTCTGCTGTGGCCAGGGAGTGCAGTGGAGGATGGCCCAGGTGCTTGGGCCCTGCACCCTGTGGGAGACCAGGAGAAGCACCTGGCTCCTGCCATGGGATCAGCGCGGTGCGCTGGCCGCAGCGCGCCAGCCGCGGCGGCCATTGGAGGGTGAACCAACGGCAAAGGAAGACCTTTCTCTCTGTCTCTCTCTCTCACTGTCCACTCTGCCTGTCAAAAAAAAAAAAAAAAAAAAAGATGACTCTGAAGCCTAGCCTTCTACATAGACACTCTGTAGCTCCAGTTATCTGAGTATTTCGGGGAATTGCATTTGGCCACACAGGGAGTTGTCTCATCTGATCAACTTTGTACGGGTAGGGACAACCACCTTTGTGACAACACTGGGTCTGACATCTTTTTTGATGTGCACAAATTCATCGAGTTCCCTTCTTATTTGCCTGTAATTATTCATCTCTGTGTTATTACCTTCTCACTTTTCATAATGTGCATGAGCTATTCATTAGGGAAATTCACCATGAGTAGTTGAATCTTTGCTTTTTCATCAGATTTTTGTCATTTTTTTCAAACTCTGATGAGTCATATTTTGTTCTTCACAAACTATTGAAATATGAAATTTACTTCTATTTTCCCTTTCACAAAGACAATGGTCAAACCAGCACTAGGCCTTTAGATCAGAAACTACTACTTAGGTTCAGATTGCTGTGTGAGACCTGTGGTCAGAGGTCAGGTGTGCTGAGCATGCACAAGACTAGGTTCTAGAAGCTTCTATCCAAGCCCAGATATAGCCATCCTTGCTTTTGATACAGGGGTAATACTGTGCTTCTTGGCAGACAACAGCTGGGAGAAACTTCTAGAAACACAGACATCAAGAGGATGCTGCTTTCATGGCCCTTTTGGGAAGCATCCGTCACCTGGACTGAACTGATTAGGTTCTCCAGGAAAACGAAGATTTTGGCCGTAGTCTAAGTCTTCCCCATAAATTCACCAGCCAGTTGTCAGAGAAGGTTTTCCATGTTCCCTGGAGGACTAAAAATCTAGAAGTTTCAAGTCGGGATTTCTCCTGATTGCTCCCTCTCCCTCCCTCCCTCTCCCACCACCTGTCCCCTACCAGGAGGCTGACTTTACAGGAATGGCCACTTTGGCCCCTTCCTGCGGAGGACCACGAAGAAGGTGCATGCTGGTGGCCATGCAGAGCGCGAGGCTGAATGCAGCCAGTCTACCCCGCCCCAGCATCTGCACTGCATAAAGTCACGGCCCGTGCCTCGCCAGCATCCTCCCAAAGCCCAACCAGCCCTAAGCCCCAGCACGTGGGAGTTCTGCCCTGATGCTGTCCTTGTGTCGGGTCTCACAGAGACAGCTTCCTCGGCTGAGGAGGACCCTCTGAGGGCACTTGGTGCCAATGTGGGATAGAGGAAGCCCGACCCCACTCCCCACACCCAGAGGACCTCTGGATGGGTGCCTCACAGCCTTGCCATTCCAGGCCACCTCGTGAGCTGCGCCTAAGCCTTCTCCCCATGTGCTCTGCCCCTCCCCCTTTCTCCAAGCACCCATGGTCCCGCCCCCTCCCCTCTCCCCACTCTGCGCACCCAGGGTCGCCTCGCCTAGCCCTCTTCCTCCCCAGGTTGCCTCTGAATCCTTCAGAGCCATCTCCGTCAGGGGGTTCCCGGGCGAATGTCACCTCTCCGTTGCTGGAGAATACATTAAAAATTCCTGATAGCGACGCTTTACTCTTGAACAGGAAACCAGGCCTTTCAAAGGCCCCCTGAAGCTCCAAGAACATGCCCTGACTGTAGAGAAGGCAACATCTTATCCTGGCCATTCTTAAGCAGAAAAACACCCAATTGATTTGGCTGCCAAAGTGTGAAATCGCTTACACAACATGTGCCAGTGGAGTGGCTGTGGTGTATTGAGGCCACACGGCCACTCGGGGGCCCAGCGGACTCCTGGTAACGTGGTCTGTACTCTGGCCCATCCACTGCCTCAGTGGTCAAGGCCAAGGTGGACTCACAGACTCAGTTCACCAGTGTGCATGGGGCTGGCAGGGAATGGCACCCAAGGGTCTCATGCTTGCAAATTAATTGTAGGCCCACAGCTTTGCAGAAGCATCATGTGTGCAACGTGGCACATAGTAAGTGCTCCATAAACGTTAGGTCATCACCAACATCTTCTGAGTTTGCCCTGGAAGTCCTTTGTGCAGAGGGAGCCAGGAGCCACACTGCTGAATGCCCTGTGTCCTGCATCACAAGGACCACTTTTGAGAAATGTGATCCTTGAGTTCTTTTCATGGAAATTCAGATCCTGTTTGGAAAGTGGAATCCCATGGCCAACAAGGCGACATGTCACCACAGATGTCCAAGCAGGGGCTGGGATGTTTCTTTTTGACCTTGGAGGAGTCTTAGCCTCACAGGAGGCATCTAACCCTACTCCCCGACCCTCTCAGTAGCCTTGTGGATTATATTGGCCCTCTAGCCAGGAGCTCCTGGTCTGATTTATGCTTTCCACAGTTTTCCATAGAGGGCTTACTAGGTGCTGTTCTAGGTACGAGGGAGATTCTCCAAAATTGAGCAGATGAGAAAAGACGTGGAACAGGCTGAAAGGGAAGTGGGGTGTGACTGGTGTAAAAGAGTGGTCAGGGCAGACCTCTCCTGGGACGCGGCGCTGGGCCTGAGGCACGAGGAGGAGCCAGCATGCAAACAGCAGAGAGAACAAGATTCCAGGAACCGCAAACGTAAGCACTGTGGGTGGAGAAGCGTTCCACGTGGTGGCTGTGTCCTGGAACCGAAGGGAGCATGCCCTGAGATAAGGCAGGGCCTGCAGAGGGGGCCCAGGCTCTGCAGCACTTTGTGGGCCAGGGCCCAGAACTAGAGTTTTATCCAAAGGGCAATGGGAAGCCATGGTGGTGTTCTAAGTAGGGATGATGTCATTGGGCTATCCCAAGACACACATCTTCCTCTGTGCCAGGCACCTCCCTTTGCCATGGTTTGTTTCAAACACTGAGACTTTTTCCTGCAAAGATAGACCAAGGGAAGAAATGAAAACTCTGCTAATGAGTCCATGAAAGTAGACGTAGAGACCAAACTCTTGTTTTACAATGAGGCAGACTTTGAAACGCCTTGAGCAGATTCCCAACCAATTCCTGACTCTTTAGGCTGCTTTCAGCTCACTTGAGCTGTAATGAAGGTGGCCCTTATCAGTCTGAGCTTGAGCCGCCTTAATTAGACCCAGATTCTCTATCTTTAAATTGGTTGCACATCAAAGGCAGAGTTATAATTGCAGGTGATGTATTTGCGAGTTGCATTGTTATGTAGAATACAGCTGCCAGCAGGTTGGGATTATTGAAAAGCAATTTGCAGGGGAGGCCTATGGGGGAAAGGTAGTTCACCTCACTAAGCCTGCGGAGGAAAAAAAAAAGCACTAGATAGCTGGAGGCCTTGGAAAAGTGAGTTTCACATGAGATTTTAAAAAGGAAAAAAAAAAAAAACCCTTCAGTATCTTACCAGCTCTATTTTGCATGCACATCTGGCTTAAGTCACTCGGGCCCTGGGGACATGTGGCTGTTTAAGGTCCCCAGAGTTAGAGGTCATTACTGGTCTGCATTTGATGGGGCTGGCTTGCTGGGGTCAAAGTAGGTTATCAGGAAAACTCAGGCAGCTGGAGGCACCCGGCAGCTATGCACCAGTTCTAAATTGGCACCGTTCGAAAATTTGGAACTGGCCAATTTGAAGCATCCAGAGTGCTCTTAGAAGACCCTTGTCTTGGGCTGATTTCTTCGCGTGGTGGCTGTGACATTGCCCTGAATGTGGGAGTGCAGATGCCTCTCAACAGAGCGCTTGCAGATCTTCTGGGTCAATAAATACCCAGAAGTGGGACGGGACCCCGTGGACGGAACTGGAGAACGTGATGCCAAGTGAAATAAGCCAGGCACAGAAAGACAAAAACCACGTGTTCTCCCTTACACGTGGAATCTAAAAAGATGGAGCTCAGAGCAGCAGAGAGTACAACAGTGGTTAGCGGAGGTTGGGGGTGGGCATGGGGCGATGATGGGCAAAGAGTCCAAAGCCTCAATTTGATTGGGGGGAAATAAGTGATTATTTTTCTTTAAAAAAAATGTAACGAAGTTTACAGAGTTTCCCCCTTCTGTCATGTCATTATTTCTGGAGCCGTTTGCAAGTGTGAAATAGTTTTTCACAGCAAATTCCAACTGCTGGGGTTGATGAATGTGTCGCCTCCCCATGTGTCTCCAGCCCACCCAAAGCACCCATCACTACAGAGCTTTGGGGACAAAGGCTGGGGCGCACCCCCTTATGTAGCTGAGTTGTTCGCTTTTCAACAGTTTGCTCTGGTGGGGTGAGCAGTCTCTGCCCCAGGGGAGGAAGGCAGCCTCCTGCCTCCTAACTGAGCTCACTTCTCCTGGCAGGAAGGCAGCTTCATCTCCAAAGGGCTTAGGCTTGGGGAAGGGGAGGTCAAGTCAGTCACCAAGTGTAGGGAGTCCGGCCTCCACTCCAAACCACATTCGCTTTTTTAATCAAACTGCCTCATATGATTCCAATTATTTTTCCATCTCCTCCAAGGGCAGTGGGCCATGGGGGTAGGCTGATGACCTGTGAAATTTCAATTTAAAAAAAAAATGGAGCTGGTTGTGATTACGGAGTCAGCCCATTCCTCTGGTTCCATGTGAATGCGAAGAGGACCAAAAGAGCTGCCAAGAGACTGGGTCCCAGTTGATGGCCGGCTCTCCCCTCCTCCCTCCTGGCAGCCCCTCACACCCAGCATCTAGGCCCTAGACACACAGAGAACCTCCTGGGACTTGCTGGAGACGTGGCCATAGCCTGCAGACACTGCTGACGATGTCACAGTGCAATTTGGGTGGGGCTGTGTGTGGCTGGGCCACTGAGAATGTTCTGGAAGAAGATGTGGGTTTGCAGAGTGCAGGTCAGGACCCCTTGTGCTGTGGCTCCAGCCCTTGCTTTGTCCCCACGTCTGGGTGATTTTGTTGAACGTGGTATCTGTGGGAGCTGGGAGTCCAGGCTGGACTTCCTGGTCAGTGTGCAGGTCAAGGGGAAGACTCGGACACAGAGCTGCTCCACTGGGTGGAACCTGCTGCTTGGTTCTCTCTGACCCCCCCTCTTTTGCATCTGGGCATAGCCTGCGTGCCCCTATCTTGTTTGCCTTCACCCTTCCCTGGGAAGATGGCTCAGTGGTTGGAATATGATGGCCTCGTGTGTGTAGACATAGCACCAGCACGAATGCACCAGAAAGACATGATCGTGAGCTTAAGGAAAGGAAAAACACAGAACAAAGCAAAACAATCAAGCCTGACATAAATAAGATACTATGCTTTACCTAAATTAAAAGTGTGAAGGCATTCCCAAACACTCACGTACATGGAATTAAAAAATAAGTTTATTTGGGTGCAGACAGCTTTGGAAATCCATGCATAGTTTTTTCATAAAATGCATGTTCCGTGAAAATTTTGGAGGCCTCTTCCATGGGTACATAAAACAAAACACACACTAAAACAGGAAGGAGCACATGAAAATTATTAAAAGAGATGCCTTTGGGATAAGAGGAATGGAAGTGGGGTCTAGGATTAAAGAGAAGGAATGAGACGAACAGATGATAACCCAGGACGCTCCCAGGGGCCAGCACCTTCCAGGGAAAGGCAACAGCTGGAGAGGAAGCTGCTTTCTCCCTCCACAGTCTCTTCAAGGATCCTTGGGATGTGAGTGGTTATGGGTCCTGGAGCTGGCTGAGCTTCAGTTTCACTATCTACAGAATGGGTTCAAGTTAGTAGCTCCCTTGTAATTGTGAGGAATGAACGCGACAACGTCTGCTCCCAGGACACGCTCAGCGTGGTCATGATCATGGTCGCATTTGTTAAGAACAAGAGCCCAAGTCAGCAGCAGCAGCAGCAGGCTGACCACAGGGGACACTGAAGTACGCTTGCTCTGAAGGTCACTTTTTGGAGTTGCTCTGGAGTCCTGGGTGCCCAGCCAGCTGATATGCAGTTAATGAAGTCCACGAAGGCCTTTCAGGTCCTGGAAGACATAATATTCTTTGTCTTCCCTCAAGTCTCCTGGGAATCCTAAAGGCCTGGGACCAGGCCAGTCGCCAGTGTGAACCATCTGAGTCCTGAGTCCGAGCAAGAAGAGGGACTTGGGAGGGAGAAAGAGGAAGCACCTGCAGCCCTCAGGATGCGTGGAGAGCTGCTGACCCCCACTGTGTATGGTAGCCACCGGCCCCTTCCTACAGGCTTCCAGAGTACTGGGAGGACTTAGTTGTACTGAATTGTCGAAGTACTTTAATACTCCTTATCTCGTGATAAGAGTCTTATAACTGTCTTAGGAGGTACAGAATGCCCAGTTTACAGATGGGAACACTGAGGTCCAGAGTGT